>NW_013952623.1:340393-345155 GCF_001266775.1 Austrofundulus limnaeus
AGTTCTCACTCAGTGAAGCTCTTTTCAGATTAAAACTACCTTTGAGGAAATGCATTGTCAGATGCCAAGTAAACTGCATCACACCGCATGCGCAACCCGCCCCCCAGTGTGCGTGCACGAGCCCCCTGCGTGTGACCGCCCCCACCGAACGGGACAGAACAGAAGCAGAAGGAGGAACTGATGAGAAGATAAGTTTATTTTCTATTTAAACTTAAAAACAGCATTTTAATAACAGCTAAAGGTGACATAGATACTTTCTCATGGTATAGTATTTAAATATATGCCTGAGAAACACATAACATTGGCCCTTTAAATTTTCAGAAAAAACTTATCGATGGTAACTGAACAACTGAAGAATAGAAGGCCTTTTTGCATTGCAAGGCCAGACCCTACCTGGCCTTGACTCAAACTGAGGTTCTGCCATTATGGCCCAATTCCAGCCCAATTTTTAGAACCCCACAGACCTGTGCTTCTATTTTGTCTGGGCTGCTCTGTCCAATCTGCCCAATCAGCTGTTGTTGCCCATTGATTATGTGGGGTTGGAGGCATGTCACACAAATGAGATAACTTTACTTGAATCATTTGCAATGACTGTAGGGATTTTTTTCACACAAGTTCAGTGAAACAACTGAATTGTAGCAAGCTACCAAGCAACAAGCTAACATTAGCTACTATTAGCTTACCATCCTGTGTCGTCCTGCCCTCTCATCTTCTGTGTCATACTGCTGGATGATCCGGTACAGCCTTTTGTACATTTTCTTTGAGTTTGATCTGTTGTTGCATAAAAATAAAACAAAATAAGATTTACAAATTTTTAATATGATGATCTCACATCAAGGTGGCATGCTGTTCAAACTGATGCTAACACAACCAGGGCCAGGATAGAATAAGGTCAGGCCCGGCTGGGCCTTACGATGCAAAAATGCCGTATTTTGAGTCTATCCAATACAAGATGGTCACTGAATGTAGCCATCACTGAAACAGATATGATGCTTCTATTTTTTTCACAAATATTAAGCTGAAATGTGGTGTGGTAGTAGCTGACAGTCATCCCTAACACATATAAATAGTGTAAGGTCTTTGCTTAAACCTTGCAAAGTGATAGATTAAATTAATTTCTTCAAGGAATGCAACTTTCACTATTTTTATTTTTACTTTTATGTTTTTCTTTTAAAAAACTGTGTTAGCCTTTTTAAAGTAGTTCAGACATTTCTCTTTAAACTTTGTCTCATTTTGTGTCTAGTAGTACTTGCCCATATCTTGGGTCTTTAAGTACTTTGTTATGAACAGTCTGTCACTTATTTTTTATTTTTTGCTTTAACAGTTCTTGGATTTTTTTTTATTTCCTAAAAAGCTGATTTTCATAAACTGCTCAGTATCTTTTGCATGTGACTAACCTGTTTGTCCACCATGTGGAGGCAGTGCTTATAAGGCTGAGTTTGCCTGAAACTCATCAGACTGAAGAAGTCTCTTGGAGGAGAGACGAAACGTTTCACTAAAGAAGAACCCGTCCAGAGGACCTATTCTTATTTTTTCTTTTTGGTTTTTTTTCTACCTGGATTACTGATATGCATCAGGACATACTTCTCAGTAGTTTAGGCTTGTCATGTGCAGCTGATTGCACACATCTGTATTCCTGAACACTTGGGTCTGTAAATCAGGTGATAATCCAAATAGTCGTGAAGGAACTACCTAAATATCAAGAAATGTTAAACATTAGCTGTTCATTTGGAATTAATTTAGAAGAGAAAACAAAAGTACTCAGTCCTTTGCTGCAAAATTACAAAATAATCACCAGATTTAAAATCTTATAAAAAATAAAGTGCTTTTGAGAAGTGAGGGGAACACAACTGGATGAAGATACAAAATGCCTGTTAGGAGGAATCGAGAGTGTTGTTACAGCAGCTGTTCTAAAGAACATTTGGCTTCATTCACCTGGGTGCCATCATGAAGAACTGATGCAAATAAACCTGCTGAGCTGGCTGATTAAAGTCTGTTTAACAAGCTAACTGTGACTGTTGTGGCCTGTGACGATTGGTTTGTTATTGAAGGATGGAAACAGAGCTGAGATGATTTTCTATCATTTGATCATTTGAATTTTTACTCCAACTAGATAAACCAACAATGATGGAAGCCTGAAATTTGAATTCAGGACCAGTTTGCTCCTCCTCACCACAACAGACTGGAGCAACGATACTGTGGATGAGACCCTGATCCATCAATCCATCCTACCATCAGGGAGCATTCAAACTTCTTTCTGCTTAAGAACCATTGCTTCACACTTAAAGGAGCCGACTCTCATCCCATCTGCTTCAAACTATGCTGCAGACTACTCCTGTGGAAGCTGAAGGTCTTGATCTGAAGACAACAACAGAACCACAACTTTTTCAGATAGAAACAAGCATGAAGGTAAATCAGTTATAAAACGTTTCACAAGCATGTACTACAAGAATGGTAGTGGCTTTGAAACAAAGTTTGATAGAGGAAAAAGAAGAGGATGCCTGAATCACCACAGTTGACATCTTTTGATGGGTTTAATATGGACTACTGGGCCAAGTCAAAAATACAGTGTTTCCAATAGCCCAACCTCTCACTACCCTTGAATGCATCTAACACATTCTCACTCCCAAATCGTCAACATATTGATGCTTTTCCAAAGTTTCCTCTGCATCTTATCTTGACGCGTCTGGTGAACCCCTCGCGTCAGTCCTTGCTGCCTGCGGCTTTTCCGGGTTGCGCCACCAGGGGTCTTTGGGTTGGGGGTCTGAGGTTAATATGAGGGATCAGGATTAATGGTTAAGTTTAGGTACTGGGGTCAGGGATAGGATGTCTATAGCGAATGTTAGGTAATTTTAGGCTTTGGGACATGTAGTTGACATGAATTTCCTACATTTTCTAAAAAATGGTTAATTTTAGGTAGTAGGGTCAGGGACAGGATGTCTAAAGTGAATAAAGGTCATTTTAGGCTTTGGGATGATAGTTTTTGTGCATTTTCTACACATTCAGAAATTATGAAAACAGAATCCGCCCCATCTCATCAAAAAAACAATGCAAGGGGAACACCTGACGCGTCAAAATCGAACACAGAGGGAACTTTGGAAAAGCGTCAATATGTGACGACTCGGGAGTGAGAATGGGTTGATGCATCAAATCATTTGTGAAACTGGTGCGGTAAGTCTCAAAAGTCACACGTAAAGGCAAGCTGGTCCGTGCACTCATGCTGACCAATCCATCCACAGCTGGCAATTCTTGCACGCGCATTTGCTGATTTATATGCTTAGTTTTTTAATATTTGTGCAGCTTGAATAGTGTACATGTACAGTATACTTCTGTTTATATGCTTCTGAATGTTGAAGTACACATTCACAAATAATGTACGCATTCAAAGCTTGCTGTATATGCTTGTGGATCTTATTGTATGCATGTAAATCTTGTAGTATATGTTTGTGAAACATTAAGACTGATTTATCTTCATAAACAAGAGCTTGAGATTCAAAAACCAGACACTCTCTTTTTGACAAATGCGCATTGAGTTTATGTCCATGAACACATTTATTCATTTGAAGCAATTTATTAGATTTAACAAAAATTATAAATATTTACATCACAATCATATTATTGTATTACTTTCTACATTTAAAAAGTTCAAATCATAGGTTTGAGAAAGCTCTTATCGTCTTGACAAGTCCACTTGTTGAGTTCAAACTGGGCACAACCTACTCAGTCACCACAAAATGATGATGGGGATCCATGACAATGGTCTGTGTGTTGACTGTGGCACTGGATTAGGGTCCTTTGTGGTGCTGGCCCATTCGCCACATAAACCAAAGAACAACCGGGCCAATTGTGGCATTGACAAATTTGGGCCACATAAAGCAAACCACAACTGGGCCAGTTGTGGCATGCTATCTGAAAAACAGTACCATCATTGCTAGACCTGACCCACATCTGGGTGACAAGCCACTTTCCATGCTAGCAGTCAGACAGCAGTGCCAGCTTGACACCAGATCTGGCCCACACCTGCTGTGTGATTTAGTGTTCACATAACTGTGTTCACATCAGTGTGTGAATTTGTATGTGTATGGGTGAATGTCTGTAGTGTTAAGCACTTTGGAGACCGTTGGGACCTGATAAAGCACTATATACAGTAAGTTCAGTTCAGTCCAGTCTATAATTACCACTGGGCAGCTGATGAATGCTGTCAGGTATCAAGAGTATATTTAGAAAAATGTTTTCTACAACATTTATTTTGATTTGCAACATTACAAATTTAGAAAAAAAGACAACCCCCACCAACATTTACAATACAGAAAGCTTCCTTGTAATCTGACACCAGCCAGCTTCCATTATTGGTTACTTTTTTATTGTATTAACTTTCCCTATAACCCTAAGCCCTTGTATGAAGCTGTGGTGAAGGGGGAAAAACTGCTTCTTTTCATGCATACTCACTATAATCCACTTTAGTGTCTGTTAGGAAACAGTTACAGCAATTAGTTATAGTGAGGGAGGTTTTCTTCATAATAAACTCTTCCTGCTCCATAACAGCAGCAATTACCCAAGATGCATTGCCCTCATCGCATCTCTGCAGATAATGTGTTTGTGTTTATGACGTGCTGATTGAGATTGAAACAATCATCAGGCCAATACAAACACAGCTGTTTTATTGTTGCGCTGCTCAGATGTGTTTTTGCAGCCAGACGACTTGTGTTTTGTGTGTGTGTGTGTGTGTGTGTGGGTGTGTGTGTGTGTGTGTGTGTGTGTG
>NW_013952623.1:345832-355154 GCF_001266775.1 Austrofundulus limnaeus
AAATAAAAGTCTCCACTCTAACATCTGCCATTACTTTGGACACCAATCTGTCATGGTTAAAGCACCACAGTTTTCGGCACAATGTCTGTGCTATCTCCATCCAAGAGTTCTTCGCCATTTGACTATATCTATAGGTGTATGCTTGCAGGGACAACAGTTGTATTCTGGGAAGTTGAAGCACTTACATGGATATAAACACTTACATGGATATAAACACTTACATGGATATAAATACATGGATCAGTAGACTGATCCATGTATTTATAAGGGTACAAACCTTACCGGATGCAGTTTCAAATACAGAACTCCCCATGTCTTCAGCTACAGATCAAGTCCAGTTGCTTTATCTGTGTTCATTTCCCCGGATGACTAAGAATCTAGAGTGGTGTCCAAAGTTGGTCCTCAAGGGCCAGTGTCCTGCATGTTTTAGGATCTGCCCTGGTTCAATACAACTGAACTTAAGGAGTGCCTAATTAGTAGGCCTTGATGGCATACTGATAAGAATCTGTCAAGAGGCAAGATTAAATGTAAACGTTAGCCTAGACCCAACAACAGGTCATATAATAATTTAATTTCTGATTGTACAGAAACTTCCTAATCACACATGCTAACACATGTAGCTTGTGAGGCTACTTTTTCAAACAAAGCCTGCTATGTGTGATGTCACTTCTTCTTCTTCTGCGCATAACGGGTCTTCTGAACTGTTAACAGTTAATACTGAAGTCACATTTTAATAATGATGTAATACACCACGCAAAAAAAGTAATCTAAGATCTATAGCGTGAATATAAGCCTTACATTAATTTTCTTACTTCCTGATTCACCTCATGCCTCCCCTGAAGACCTCTGGTGCCCCCTAAGGGAGGAGGTGCACCCCACATTTTGACAACCCCTACCTTACAATACAGATTTATGGCTGTATTTAAATGAATTACTGGTTGTATGATTACTTAATTAAACTTATATTCTGGCCACATTATATTGAATTTGTAGGCCCTCTTCAGAAGTAAGTAAGTAAATAAAGAAATAAAAATTGTATTAAAAAAGCAAATTATTTGGTGGTGGTGGGGGGGGTTGAAAATGCCACTGGTGGGCTACATGCTGGCTTAGTGGTAAGCACTGATGCCTCACAGCGAGAATGTCTTTGACTACTTTTGTGAGGTGTTTGTATGTTTTTGTTCCTGTGTGGGTTTTCTTCTCCTGGTACTCTGGTTTCTTCCAGCAGATCAAAAACATGCATGTTGGGTTGCCTTCCAGCCCAGGCTTCCCTTGCAGAAGGGATCTGTGATCTCAATGGGATTTGCTTGGTTAAATAAGGTTAATAAACTAAACTTGCATACAGTGTTGCTCATTTGAATACAATTTTCCCATTTAACTTTATAGAGGTCCAAACATAGGTTTTCAAAGCAGAAGATGATACTTTTTTTCATCTGAGTTCTACCTTTTGTATAATGTGACAGGACATAGGTCATTGTTAATGTTTATTATTCCAGTCAGAATTGTTCATGTCTGCATTGCAACACATGGAAAAATAGATTAGAACCCTCACTCTGACTTGCTACGTACAAACCAGTACACTCCAGCTGCATTTAACGTTGCTACCCAAATTTAATTTAAACCACTTCAGAAAGCCTGAAAAGTTAAACAGTGCACAAGACTAGTATAAAACATTCACACTGCAATCAAAAAAAATTGTGCCACACTGTAACATTAAATGCAGCACAGGTTTGAAGAAGTTGGTTGTATTGAACAACTTCACCATTAGATGTCACTGAAACTTCAACTGAGTTATTGATTGATTGGTTATTGCAAACCAGTCAAAGTTGGTCCCAGCTGTTGAGGAAAAAAATGAACCATGCCGGCGCTTGAGAACAAAACTGCAGAGGACATGGTGTTAAAGAGGAAAAGAAAGATGAAGCAGGAAACCTTAGAAGGGAGTAGGTGATCAGGGATCGAGGGGACAGAGGAGAAGGATGGCAGGGCAGCGAGGGCAGCCGGGCCCCGTCTTTGTGTGTGTCCGAGTGTGAGTCTGTACCTACGCCTTTTGTGTCCATCCCTGCATCTTTGTACCGGCTAATCTAGGCGTCAGCAGCTTTTGAGGCTTTTGTGCTGACAATAATCACGCAGCGCTCTTCTTTTCAATTCATCAGCAACAACAACGAGGGATCACATGTCCTCCCCCCTACCTAAACGCAGTATCTAGAGAGGGAGAGGGCACGGAGGCTGTTAAAGTGGCCGTCCCATTGCCTAGATACAGCTGGAGTTGATGGTGAGGTGGTGTGGCGCGAGCGTGGGCAGACACTTTCAAACGGTCGACGCCCTCAGAGTCACAACACCCAACTCTCCTTTTTGTTCAAAGGATAATTTATTTCATGTTGCAGTGTGATGGATAAACAATGAGCAAAACCACTGGTCAAATCCGTAGCAAGCAGTAGTAATAATAATAATAACCATCAAAATTACATTAAAAGGAATAATTATTTCTCTTATAAATAACAATATTGGAATAATTACTACATCTATACAAGGTAAAAATATCAGCATTATTTTTCCCATAAATGTCACACATGACCAGTTTCAGCTGCCTTCTCCAGCCAATCAGCGTGTAGTTTGCCACCTAAATTAAAGTTTTATAAATGAAAACAAGTAACCAGAATTCATGATTGTACAACAGCCATTGTATGTTTGAGTCTAATCTATGGGAAAATTGAAAAACTTTCATCATTGTGAGGTTTAAATAAAATTATTTAAGGAAAAGGCTAACCTGACAACAAATGAAGTTATTGCGCAACAAATTTTCAACAAAAACATGTAGAAGTGTCACCCCAGTCATGGTTTTCACTTGAATCATTATTAGTATTTTTTTACATTAGTGGTGTATTCAAAAAAAAAACTGATCATAATTAGTTTCATATTGTCCTTTTCAGGACATAGTTTGTCCACCAGAAAAATAAAAAAGTTGTTCAGGATGGACCATTTGTAAGCTGAAAACATGAAAACTGAAGAAACTATTATAAGAGCAGTAAATTGTTCTTTACAGGCTGATGGATTATGATGGTGGAAAATTAAGATCATTAGATTTTTTTCATTTATTTTTTAAAAGAATATTAATACTTCCTGATAATTATTAAAATGTCTGCTTTTGCAGCTTGGCTCAGGAGAAACCTTGTGTAACAGGTGAAAGGCAGGTGACAATGTTTTTGTCTGTTTGTGTGCCATTTTGTTTGACTGATAGCAAAATATTTTATGAACCAATTGGCAGATTTAAACGAATTTCTCAGCAAGTTATCATTAACTGTTGGAGTCAACAAATTCACAATGGCCGCAACAATGAACCAATCTTAAAAACAAAAGGCCTTAAACGCTGTCAGTTGTACAGATATTGAGCTAAAATTTGGTGTGTTGGTAAATGAACATCATTTACAACACATACTGTTTGCACAAGATTTCTCTCTGCATTATTCTCAAGATTGAACAATTTCTCAAAACAAGAAGGTCGTAATTTAAAACTGACATCAAAGGCAGTGGGGTTAAATGCATTTCTTCAAGGAATGCTGTGCTAATTTAGTTTTGAATATTGTTAAATCTGGCTGTAAAGTAAAACTGTTTTGTCTTCTGCTTAATAAAACAAAAATGCTTCAGTCAACTTTATCCTGAGAGGGAAGCAGTTTGACTCCAAACTGTTTTTGGCCCCATATGAAAACACTTAAAATGTATGGATTGTGTTACGAGTCTCTTGTTGTGGGGTCAAACAAAAGATGTACGTTTTTTTTCTTCAAATGATTTTCATCAAAATGTTTATTAGATTGAAACAAAACAAGAAGCCATCGGGGGAGGGTGTTGGATCAAATTTTTTAACATGTGCTCAAATCTAGTATTGGTTGAGATTCATTTCTATAACCAGTATACCAACTCATGACTGAAGCAATGTGTACACAACTCTGGATTTTTTTTTTTTTTTTTTTTGCTAATGAAAAAAAAAGTATACAATATTCTAGCAAAAATACTGAAATACCCATAGATTACCACTAGGTGGCGAGAATGATCTCATCTAGTTTGTTGGGTTTTACCCTTTCAGCACACAATCAAAGTCAGAATAAAGAGTAGGAAGGAATAATAAATGGTAACAACAGAAAATGGTTTGACTGGTCTGGTTTTTGGGGCAAAAAGTGAAAGTGGGCACTTGTGGAAAAATGCAGCTACATAACAGTTTTTAGTATCAAAAGTGAAAAATTGAAAGGTTTTTTTCTTAGTAAAAAAATCTTCTTAAACAAAAAAAATTTTGCATGCGAATAATTACGGAGCCTCTGTGGGTACATTGGGGTATTTTTAACTTTATTTGCATTACCGTGTGAAGCTTTTTGCATTCCCATGCAATGTCACTGATGTGTCATGCATGCCTTTTGGCCAACACTACAAATTCGTGTAATTACCTGAAATGTCTACATAAACCAGAGTAAGAGGAAAGCCAGAAAATGCGTGAAAAAGTCAACAATGGCAGACACATGCAAATGCAATTGTCATCTATTATTTGTCATATTTATCGTTATTGGCTAAATGCCACAGTTAATTATGAAGATTTGTTTTGCCGATATTGCCCAACACTACTGCCAGGTAATGCAAAAAGTTTGTGTGGGAATGCAAAAAGCAAAGTCCCCCAATGTCTCCTTGGAGCTTCGCGGACATGTGTTGCAATGCAAAATCTCAAATTTTAAAAAAACATCCAGAGTAGTGTAAACAAGGCCTAAAATTTTTGAACCACAAAAAAAAGGTATTTTACTGACTGATAGATCTTAAAAAGGAGATGGGTAAATCATCTTCATATCTAAACGATGCAGTGATGAAAATGGATCTCTAATGCTGTGATGGGGCAGACACTCAAACAGTAAAAAAGGGGTGATAATTTAGGAATAAACAAGTTTATTTTCATCTGTTTGGGTTTGAGTAAGGATGAGTGAATGCTACGGTATTTTTTCCTACATGTGACTGAGGGTTTATAGAAGAAAGGATGTCAGCTCATACAAAGGAGGGAAAAAGATACAGAAAAGTCTTTTTTGTCCAGTTTTTCAAAAGCAACTTAAAAACATCCACAATAAAGATTTGTTTTTTTTTAATATATTATCATCTTTTATAATTAGTTCACTCCTGGATTCAAAGTCACGCGTTGAAGATTCGTCCACCTTTTTCGAGAAAGATGGAAATTCATGGAGGAGCTTTTCTAGAAGTGCAAAGAGGATAAATTGCTCGCCTTTTTGCTTTTTTCAAGTCTCAACAAAATCTTCCAATGTGAGCATCAGATATCTTTTTATGTATGAAACCTTCTTCAGGGCAGTGTTGTCTTTAAAAGACTGGAAACAAGTGTCCACAAACTTTTCCAACTTCCTCTGTATTTGAGGGTAAACACTTTTCAAGCACAGAGGAATGTTCTTACAGTCTTCTGACTGTCCTTGGAGGTTTGTCCCTCCTGCTCTGATGTCCTAGTCAGTCATGGAGAAGTTCTTGGAGACAGTTGGGTGACTTAAAGACCTCAGGGACCTCACTGTCCAGTTTGCAGATGACCTTGTAGATGGCCTTCTTCCACGATGGGTCTGCGTCTTTCCCGGCCACAATGGCATTAAAGAACTCTCGAAGGGTCACTTGTGCCACCTCCAGAAATCGATCGGGAACCTGAAAGAGAAAAAGTGCAAAAGAAATGCAAGAAGTGAGTTGACTGGTATGAATGTTAGAGAGATTTCCCTTCATATGCCTTCCGCTTTTTGTGTTTTCCTGCTCAACCATAAATGTTCAGTTGATTCTTAGATGAACTCACAAAAACAGAACTTCTACTTCTGTATAAGCCCACTTCACAGTCCCTCCGATCTGCCGAAATCGGCTCAGATTTTCTCATGACGAAAATTACGTCACTGTATTCTTAGCGTCGATTATGCTGCACCATTTGTCACAATCTGTCAGAGGAACATTTTACCCCCTTCCACATAAAATTGGTCAGAAGATCGTGGGAGTGTTTGTTTATGCTGAAAGTGCTTGGATGCTGCATTTTGCTTCAATGACTCGCTTCCAAAAAAAATAAAATAAAATAAAACGAACAAAAAAACAAAACACAAAAAAAAAACAACTCTGCCAGAAGCCAACTGTTGTAGGCTACCAGGAAGCCATTTATGCTTATCACGGTGTGTCTCAGGAGCTATGAAAGGTGTGTGCGAAAACAAATGCTGAACAATTACGTGATTGCGCGTTGACTGTTTGACTTCGGATGGAGTATGTTCAGGCCTTTAGCCCTCCTGTTGACCTAGAGGTCTGGTCGGTCGTTTTGATCCAAGGGCAGCAGGAGCGTAAGACAAACATTTTCTTCTTGGAAGGCTTGATTATAAACATGATTTGAGTGTAGCAGACTTCAGCTTCGGTTTAAAAGCATGAATATGAATTGGCTGGAAAGATTGTAAAACTAATATAGGAAACTGTCTACAGGGATCCCAACCTGAGATGGTCAGAAATAACAAACACTAATGTTAATATTTGCAAAACCATTATCTACATTGCGTTTCTGCAATGTACTGTATATGTACTAAATTTGGGTAAATTAAATGTCTAATATTCCTTGAAGAACTACATATTACCCTCCACCAGAGTTTTAGAAATGAGTTGAAGCTGTTTCAGTCAAAACTTGAAAATAACTTTAGGACTTTCATGCAATATTGTGAGATTTCATGCTAGTGGTACAGCCAGACAATTTTTGTAGGGGTGACCAGACTGAGACCACTGGTCACACAGGGGTGTCCCAGAAGATTATTATATACAGAATATATGTTTTTTTTTTTAGATTTAGATACTCCCAGGTTGTTTTGGTACTGTGGTGTTTTTATTTTCTTCCCTGTGTTTTCTGTGCAGTTCCTCTTTACTCTCAGCCTGTTTCCTCTTTGTTCTCAGTCAGCCTGCCACCATCACCTGCCTCCAATTAGTTCAGCTGCTCCTAATACCTCATTACCACTACTCTATATAACCAGTCTCCTGCCACCACCACTTCAGCAGGTCTTTGTATGGTTTCACCTATGTTTACCAGTCTCTTTGGTGCTCCTGTGATTCCAGAGCTCTCTGTAAATTTTGCTGCCACGCCAGCCTTTAGTTTTATTTATTAAAAGAAATTTTTTAGTTTATCTTAGCATATTTCCCATGTTGTCTGCATCTGGATCCAAACCCCACCATGACTACAACATGACAATTTGCAGAGGATATAATCATATTTCTTGCTCATTCTCTCAGTGACCACCATGTAGAATTACATCATAAGAATTACATATTTGAGCATTTCATTTGAAATTAATATTCTGCAAATAGAATGGTTTTGCCAAAAATGTTGCTGGGTGGGGTGGCTGGCTCCTCCCCTGTGTCACACTTAGAGAAGGTGTAGCAAGTGACTCTCAGCTTAAGATTTTATCTCAATATTTGTCAAATTGAATGAGTAATGGCTATATGTGTGGTGGCTAAGGTCAATTATCTGTGGCTATCTTGAAAAGGCTTGGCTCCAAAGGTTAATTAGTTGTGGATGTTCATTCAATCGTTTTTGGAATTTTTCCATTTTGACAAAATCCGCTCAGTGGTTCATGAGATATTTTGGTAACAGGCACACACAAACAGGAGAAAACATGATCTGTATTTCTGTCTTATGGTGATGGGTAAAATTTATTTAAAAATTGTTATTATCATTATTACATTATCAGCATATAGTGAATAATTAAATGACATTTTGTAGTGGAAATTGTTTATTTTATTTCTTGGTATTTTGTTATTCCAATATTTCAAATGAAATTTAATTTTCCGTAACCTCATCTTATTTGAGTGGCCATGAAATGATTATGCTCAATTCCATTTATAATGCACACATTTTAAGCAAGTGAGGTTGAACAAAGGGCTTTACAGCTAAACCAGATGATCATAAACTAAATAAAAACCAAAATTAAAAAAACACAAAAAACACAAGAGATTAGATGTAGTTCAATTATATGCTCTGTTTAAATCATGTCATATTTAAAAGATGAGTCTTAACCAGGAATTTAAACAAATGGTAAATGGTTTGAACTTTTGTAGCAGTTTATCAAGTTCCTCCAGCCTCCAAAGCACTTTATACTTCAATCATTCACCCATTCACACACTGATGATGGTAAGCTACATTGTAGCCACAGCTGCCCTGAGGCACACTGACAGAGGTGGGTCTACAATGCACCGGTGCCACCGGGCCCTCTGACCACCATCAGTAGGCAAAGCTGTTGAAGTCTTGCCCAAGGATAAGACGGATGTAACGGGAGATCGAATCGGCAACCTGCAAGTTACAGGACGACTCCCATAACCACTCTGCCACAGCCATGCAGTCTATTATCTGAGGCCTAAAATCAACTAAATTTTACTTGCAGAAGAGCTGAGAAGAATTAGAAGGGTTTGTGTTAAATGCTAAACTTTTTTATGAATCAAGTGTTTACACTGCAAAAAATGTCCATCTAACCAAGTTTTAAAATCTTATATCCAGCCAAAAAGTCGTTTTGATCTTGTTTTGAGACTGATTTACTAAACAAGAACTGATTGTGTAAGAATAATAATCTTGTTTTCAGAATGTGTAAGATTATTTGTCTTGTTAGTCTGAAAATTTCACTCAAATTAAGTCAAAAATTTCTGCCAATGGAGTAAGAATATTTTACTTGATAAGATTCTTGAAATACTTGATTTGACTCAATTTTTTTCTTATTTCAAGAATCTTACCAAGTAAAATTTTCTTACTGCATTGGCAGAAATTTTTTACTTAATTTGAGACAAATTTTCAGACTAACAAGACAAATAATCTTACACATTCTGAAAACAAGATTATTATTCTTACACAATCAGTTCTTGTTTAGTAAGTAAGTCTCAAAACAAGATCAAAAAGACCTTTTTGGCTGGATATAAGAGTTTAAAACTTGGTTAGATGGACATTTTTTGCAGTGTAGTGTTCAATTTTAGAAAACAGAGACAAAACAGTAGCAAGGATTAGGTGTGCATGTGTTTCAGGTGTTTGTACGTTACTATTCCTGTAACCACGTTAGTTCTTCAGAACTTCCCCTTTATCTATTTCCCCTTTCTTGAAAGCTTCAGGTTGTTTTTGCATTGATTGTGTCAGAGTTCCTTTTCCGCCTCCAACAACTCATAACAGGTGAAACGGTTGGTCCAGTTTGTCAGATACTGCGCTTTGAGTATAAACTCAAACCAATGCAGTTATCCTTATTGATGCAGGTATACATTTCATCTCTAAGTTTGTGTGTGTGTGTGTGTGTGTGTGTGTGTGTGTGTGTGTGTG
>NW_013952623.1:355634-367532 GCF_001266775.1 Austrofundulus limnaeus
GTGTGTGTGTGTGTGTGTGTGTGTGTGTGTGTGTGTGACATTTGTGTGTGCATTTGACAGTGGAAGAATGGGGCTCAGACTTAAACACATTTTTCATGCATTTTGTTTTTGCCGTTTCTCCTGTGGGCAAGATCATCCAAAGACACCAAACAACTTGACTGGTATTTCTCTCCTTCTTCCTTTACATCTTTTTTTTATTTCTTTGGTCTTTTTCCTTGCATGCAGATGCATTCACACAAACACACAGCTGAGTCTTCTTGTCTAAATACATTCACCTAAACACCCAAACAAACTTGCACGTGTGTAGAGGACGGCTGGGTGTAACCCCCATCATGCGTGGCAGAACGTGCCAAGGTTAGCCGCCACCAGAACGGATGAATCACTCCACGCGCACACACACGGCTTCAATGATTCCCCGGACTCTCGTATACACCCTCTACCCCAACCTACCCTTCCTCTCTTTTTAGCTGGCCCCTTGAGACTGCTGTTATTTCAATGAGGATCTTCGTCATTGTCTCAGAGTAGACAAACACACATGTGCTAACCCTCACAGACGGGGAACAAGGCTTTTTTTCTTTTTACCAGTTTCACAATTAGAGACAGACATTTCTTTTAGAAGAAGCTTTTTGCTCAGCAAACTTTGAGTTTAGACCTAACTAAAGAGGTCAATGGTTTTTGTCCAATGCAAGTCAGTCTTTTTGAAAAAAATGTATTGGTAAAAACAGAATCTCATACCAATGCTTTAATTGTTTTGCATGTTATCACAGACTTGCCGGTTATGGACCATAAGTATATACTGAAGTTATTAAAGCCAATACCTCAGTAGCTCTGCAATGAGGTAACCCCCCAAAACAAAAAGTGCTCATATTGTCCCACAAGTTGTTTTTGACATCAACAAGGTACACTAGTTTTTATACACTTCAGTTAGTGCTCTGTTGATTAAATATCTCCCATATCAATTTTTATGGCCCACACACTCCTAATACTTGTCCCAGATACCACAAACAATGATGACCATATGGTGGCCCAGATGTTGTTTGCCAGAGATGGTCCATGCACCACACATGAAACAGACCACAACTGGGCCAATTGTGGCATACCATCTTAAAAACAATGCCATCATTGCCAGACCTGGCCCACATCCAGTGACAAACCACGTGCAATGCCAGCAGTTCCTGCTTGACACCAGATCTGGCCCACATCTGTTTGCTATTTTGGTAGTGTTGAGAGAGGAATACTGTGGCCCAACAAAATCCTCCTTCCTCCACCACAGTGACTGGTTGGACATCCAGTGCAGTATTTTCAGTCACCTGTTCTGTTTTTTTTCCTTGGTACTCAAATGAGTTTATTAATTTTCATAAGGCAGCTGTGGCGGAGTGGTTAGAGGATTTGTCCTGTAATTGAAGGGTTGTCGATTCAATCCCCTGTTCCAGTCATCTCAGTCTTTGTGTCCTTGGACAAGCCACTTCATCCGCCGTGCTTACTGATGGTGGTCAGAGGGCCCCGCCTCTGTCAGTCTGTGTAAAGCACTTTGGGGTCTGATGGGGCTTGATAAAGCACTATATAAGTTCAGTACATTTACCATTTTAAACATCTCATTAAACTGACAGTATTGAATGTAGCTCTACCATTACCACCAAAAGACTGTAAATGATGCAAGTAGCTACTGAACTGCCCTCGTTTTGTATTTTATTATACCTTTACTTTATTTCTAGACAATAGACATGTATGTTTCTCAATAACCCAGTGAATGTGGTAAAGCTCAGATTCCACAGCTTTTACTGTATGCCTTGAATGCAGCTTTACACATGTGAAAGTCTCAAAAGCCAAATTCACAGGTAAATCTTGACATGCTCACACAAATGTTGTTGCGTGTGTGCTTGGATCTTGCTGTGCGTGCACACTCCCATTGTGTTGTGTTGGTTTATCATCATGGGGTTGGTCATTGAAAACCTACAGACAAGCTGGCCTCATGTCTAAGCTACAACTTAGATTTTTATGAGGTCACAGAACTAACTTAGCACAGATGTGATACCAGTGGTAGGAGTGGTCTGCAAACTTTATGTTTACAAGCCATTTTTAACATATTTTTCACAAACTCAATCTTGGATTGAGTTAAAGGATATACTTACCGTAACCCTTAAAAACATACCTGATCCTTTTTGTTTACATGCTACATATTAAAGACAATCATTTAGAGAAAAATATCAGTTCTAGAAAAAAAACAAAGGATTGAAAATTTGGTTTTTGCAAAAGTTTGGCAAACCTTACATGAACAAATATCCAAGTGTTTCTTGCCACACCTTTAGCTTTTTTTTAAGTTCCGCGTGCCTACTTTTTCCCCCCCTTATCAATAAGGACTAGAGGAAATGCATAAATCGGAATGCTAAAAAATATGAAATAAAAACCCAAGTGTTTTTAAATATTAGACCCCAGCAGGTGCTTTGAAATTACTCCTGTAATCTTTAAAAGGCTGCAGCACATCGAGAAAGCCCCAAAGTCAAGAAGCTGTTTAATGGTTGCTGTGAAACTGCCCACTGGGACAAATAAAAGTTGAAACCTGAGCTTGATCTTGAAGATGAATGTGCCTTTGAGACAACCCCCACCCCCTTCCTGGTGTACACCTCCTCATCCTTTAGTTGTTCTCCCCCTAAAACATGACAAACCACTTGGTTTTATTTGTCTTATTTGGACTATTTTCCTTTCAATGTACAGCCTCAGCGATGGGGATATTTTCTCAGTGTTAGTTCTATGATGACCTGTTTTACTTTTCACGGAGCTTTAAAATCAAAATTGCCTTTCAAATCTGGACAGAAAGCACTTTAAACACCCAAAAGCATCATGGTCCATGTCTTTGTGCTGCAGCTTGATCGTTGCATTTTGGAATTGTTTCAGGGTGACGGGTCGTCACTGCGGCAGCGAGTCCGACTCAAAGTGCTGAAGCAAGACGACAAAGAGGACATTGCTGACTCGCAGAGAGGTAAGGAAACACAAGGTGAAAGTACGAAGCAAAACAGAGGGACTATAGTCACACAGACACACACTTGGATCCAGATGTCCACATTTGTCCAACCCTCGTAAATCAGTCCAATAAAGAGATCTAAATTAGGCCATCATCAATACAGATGGGCCTGTTTTCCTCGTGTGTGTGTGTGTGTGTGTGTGTGTGTGTGTGTGTGTGTGTGTGAGATTAACTCCTGGCCGGGATCTCAATATGGTATCTAGTTGCCAGGAGAGACAGAAAGAGGGAGGAATGAGAGGAAAGTGGGAAGGAAAAAGGAAGATAAAGAGGAAGAAAGACACTTTGTTCCCAGTAAATATAATTCGCATGATTGCTCTGGTTTTGTGGGTAAATATTGGATGAGGGGAGGCTCAATTACTCTGTCTTAACTTGCACACACATGCACACACACACAGAGAGAAGGACACAAGCCTGTAAATCTCCAAATTGCTGCCCAACAAAGAAGTCTGCTTGAACACCCTCCCTTCATTTTATCTGTTTTCTCATCTGCTGACTCCCATGATCAACCTAAGCTTTTGTTGGAAATTTCATCTTGAAATATTGCAAGAAACCTCCTTCTTCAAGATGTTTCAAGTGTGCCATTGTAGGCGGGTTTTTACAAATGTCACCTGTGCTTTTCAAACCTTTTATTTGTCGTTGGTTTGTTTGTTTGTCCTTCCGTACTTCTATTTGTCTGTCCATTGTCTGGTCAAATAGTTGTCAACCGATTTTCATGAAATTCCAAAATACACAAAACTGTGTAACTGTAGTCCTGAAAATGTTTTAGCATTCATTTTTACTGGATGCAAAGCTCTTATGTTTGCAAGTAGTACAGCTACTTCTCTACAAGTGAAAATATTGCCTGCTTTTAGGCAGTAAAAGATGAAAATAACCATGCAGATCAAGAAAACATCAGTGATAACATCAAATAAAAGAACTAATTTAAAGTCCAGAAATTGCACTTAGCAACAGCGACTGATCAGCTTGACTGATTCAGTTTTTAATTTTTTTTCCAAGAAAACAGGTCAGAAGCACAAGGTAGGGTCGAACTAAATGTAGTTTTAGGAAACAGAGGAGCCACATGTAGGTAGGTCACATCTTTAACACATCTAAAATATTAGTTCTGAAAATACCAGCAGTTATAACCGTTACAAACAAGAAATCTTCAAGAAGTGATGGAAGTGGACATAGCATTCACTGCAATTAAGGTATCTTCTTTAACTGACAGACAGACGTGTTCCCCTCTATATGTTCCTCCTTCACCTTTACTAATAATCTCTTTCATGTCTTTTATCTCTCCGGTCCTTCTTTCTTGCACAAAAGAGGAAGCAAACACAAGCTTGGCTCTTAAAATATCGCTCTGCAAACACCACATGTTTGAAACTCAAGGTGTGCAAACAGAAAAGGACGTTTCATTTAGCTGATAATGCTTAATGATTATGTGCTTCACCTTGCTTGCCTATTTCATTCTTTCTTGTTTTAGCTGATCTTTTTAATATTAGATGAAAACACTTGAAGCTAATATTTTGTGTCTGGCTCTGAGGCCTCGGAGTCTGCTTTCATGCTGGTCAGTGGAGGATTTCTGTTGTGGAAGCAAAACTGGAGCTCTTTCATGCGCTGGTCCTTCAGTGGATGGTGAAACACTAAATATGTGTGTATTTGTGTGTGAGTGCGTGCGTGAGACAAAGTTAACATCTAATTTTTTGTGCCAACACGAAAGCATCTGTTTCCTTTTTCCGTCTCTATCACCCTCTTGTTTTCGCTGTTATTGGAACAAGCTTTGGTCACACACAGCCTGGCAGGAAAAAAAAAACGCAACCAGAGAGGAGAGAGCAGCTTTGTTTTACATTTAAACCAAATGTTTTTATTGTTGATTATCTATCTAAAGCAGGAGCATCAGACTCATTTTCACTGAGGGCCACATGAGCATTATGGTGGCCCTCAAAGGGCCAGTTGGAATTAACTTTGACATTTCATATTTAACTTCGACTAATCAAGAAACGTCACATTCCTCGTCTCATTGTCACAGCTGAGCACAGCTAACAAACAATAACTGAGCTCTGTGGTATTTTGTACATAGAAACATTGTTTTAACTGAAAAGTACTCCATGTATGACTGACTAAATGTGAAATAAATCATACAAAAATACAATTTAAAGTATAAAAGTATTATTTATGAAAAGTAAAAGTTTTACTCACTGAGTTGTGGTGAGTAGCTGCCATCTAGAATTTAGAACTCTGACAGTAGCTACGTTTACATGGACATAAGTAAATCAGATTAAATGGCCATTCGAAATAAAAATGCGTCATGTAAACACCCCATTCAGATTATCCTGACCAGATTCAGCTCGATCCGAATGTATTTGTAATCAGAATGAGAGAGGTGGTTTATGCTGATTGATAATCCAAACAGCGTGCATGTAAACTCCTAATCTGATCATCTTATTCTGATTGTGGAAAACTGGCCTGATTGCACGTGTCTGCTGACTTTTGTCCACTGGTTTCTGCTATTTTGTGGAGGGAGGGACAGCAGCGACATAGTCGACTTGGAACCGGAAGGTCGCCGGTTCAATTCCCGTCCAGTCGACTCAGTCGTTGTGTCCTTGRGCAAGACACCTTACCCGCCTTGCCTACTGATGGTGGTCAGAGGGTCTGGTGGTGCCTGTGTATGGCAGCCTCCTCTGTCAGTGTGCCCCAGGGCAGCTGTGGCTACAACTGTAGTTTTCCATCATCAGTGTGTGAATGTGTGTGTGCATGGGTGAATGTCTACAGTGTAAAGCGTTTTGAGTGTCCTGGATGGATAGAAAGGCTGATATGATTTACAAAATTGTTCAACAGTCAGCGGAACTAAGAACCAGACCAGGAGACAGAAATAAAAAGGTAAGTGCTTTTTATTTACAGGTGCAGGGTAGTGGGTCATCAGCTGTAAGGGAATGAGGAGATGGAGTATTTTGAAAGGTTCAGTCTTTTCTTTTCAGAGATGATTGAATGTTAATTAAAGTGTTTCTTGTCTTACAGGTCTTCCGGAGGCGAGCAGCACAGAACGGAAGAGGAATCCAAAAACACAGGTGAGTTCCTTTTAGGCAGCGTGGCATAAACATGAAGAGGTGTTTGAAGCGTTTGGTTTTGGCAGGAGGTAATGATTGTCAAACCTGACTGGAAGTCTCTTTCTTTGCAGGCACAAGGAAAGGAACTGTCAGCGAGGTAAATCCACCTTAGGAAACAGGACATGAAGGTACAGTAAGTACAATCTTCTAAACTTCGAAACTGAGTGTGGCTTGGATACTACCAGAATGGTAAGATGTATCAGCAAAGATCTGACAGTCAGGATGCCTTATAAAGCCCCATTGGCTCATTAGGAGAATCTTCCTCAGGTGTACAGTGGTGCAGGAAACAATGAGGCAGCCAATCATCAAACATGAACACCAAAAAGCCAATCATAACATTACCCTCCTCCTAAGAATCGCCTCCAGGCGATTTGGGCCTCGTCAGGATGAGCCCTGTAAAAATCAGTTATGGGTCCAAAATGAAAGAGCGAGGGATCCATGAACGCTCTTCAGGACCATAACCAGTCCAGTCCACAAGGTACTGAATACCTCAACCTCGTCGTCTTACATCCAAGATACGGTCCACCGTATAAGCAGGATGGTCGTCAATGATGCAGGGGGGGGGATTGGATGGTGGGCAGAGAGGGCTTTCTGAAACAGGTTTAATCTGGGAAACATGGAATGTTGGATAAATGTGCATAGACCTGGGTAGTGTCAGACGTACGGAGGTTGGGTTGATGATCCGTTCCACCACATAGGGTCCAATAAACCGAGGGGACATCTTTCTACAAGAGTCTTTCAGTTGAATATTTTGTGTAGACAGCCATACCTTTTGCCCAACTTGATATCTTGCTGCCTCAGAACGGTGCCGGTCTGCTCTTTTCTTGTTCTGTTCAGTTGTTCGTTGGAGCGCTTGTTTGGTTTGACGCCAGATATGTCTACACCTGTGGATGTGATGCTGAACCGAAGGAACAGAACGCTCTTGACTCCACCAGTGGAAAAAGTGGAGGGTTATATCCTAGGGAAATTTCAAATGGTGAAAGACCAGTAGAGGTGGAGGTATGGGTGTTATGTGCATATTCAACCCAACAAAGCTGCTGAGACCAAAGGGACGGATTCTGGTGGGCAACACAACGAAGAGAGGCCCCCAGCTCCTGATTGCAACGTTCTGTTTGTCCATTAGACTGCGGGTGGTAGCCTGATGACAGATTAACAGTGGCACCCAAGGTTTTACAAAATGCTTTCCAAACTTGAGAGATTAACTGGGGTCCTCTGTCTGACACAACATCAAGCGGAATGCCATGGAATCTAACATGATTAGACAATAACTGAGCAGTTTCTATGGCGGTGGGTAACTTGGGTAGGGCAATGAAATGAGCCATCTTAGAAAATCGGTCAACAGTGGTGAGTATGGTGGTATTACCTTGGGATGTCGGGAGGCCAGTAACCAAGTCCAATGATAAGTGAGACCAGGGTCGTCCAGGAATGGGTAAGGGATGGAGAAGTCCAGATGGAGCCTGGTGACTAGATTTGTTACGGGCACAGACTGTACATGCAGTGACGTATTCTTTTATATCTTTGATGAGTGTGGGCCACCAAAAATAATGTGCTGCTTGGGAGATCATACGATGAGTACCAGGGTGACATGAAAACTTGCTGTTGTGTAACCAGTCCAAAACTTTACCTCTTACAGTGGAGGGAACGAACAATTGATCAGGAGGACCTCCACCAGGGTCTGGCTCAGCTTGCTGGGCTTCTTGGATGGCTTGTTGAATGGGCCAAGTTAGGGCTCCAACAAAACAGGTGGAAGGGAGGATGTTCTCCTCGTTTTGGGTTTGGTCTTCTGAAGAAAACTGATGAGAGAGAGCATCAGGTTTAATGTTGCGTGAACCAGGTCTGTAGGTTATTGTAAAATTGAATCTGGTGAAGAACAAGGACCAGCGAACTTGACAGGGATGTAATCTCTTTGCAGACTGTAAGTATGACAGATTCTTATGATCAGTCCATATTATGCCTCAGTGCCTTCAAGCCAGTGACGCCACTCTTCCAATGCCAATTTGATGGCCAACAACTCACGATTGCCCACATCGTAATTGCGTTCAGAAGGTGACAGGCAACGGGAAAAATATGCACAAGGGTGGACCTTACCATCTTCAGACGATCTCTGTGACAGGACAGCTCCCACTCCTGTATCGGAGGCATCAACTTCCACAATGAACTGATCTGAAGGGACAGGATGGTGTAATATGGGTGCTGTGATAAATCTTCTCTTTAACTCACCAAAGGCTGCATCGGCTTCGGGGTTCCAACTAAAAGTCTTTAGAGTTGTGATGAGTTGAGTAAGTGGAGCGGCAATCCAGCTGAAATCTTTTATTAAGCGTCGATAGAAGTTTGCAAACCCCAGGAAACGTTGCAGTTGTCGTCGATCGGAGGGAACCGTCCAGTAAACCACCACCTTCACCTTCTGTGGATCAGTCTGAAAATAACCTTTGCCAAAAACGAATCCCAGAAAAGAGACTGACGATACATGAAAATCACACTTTTCAGCTTTGACAAACAACTGGTTCTCAAGGAGTCGCTGAAGTACTGCTCTGACATGTTGGACATGTTGAGTGGTGTTTTGTGAATAAATGAGTATGCCATCCAAGTAGACGAACACGAATGAGTTGAGGAAATCCCTTAACACGTAGTTGATAAGAGATTGAAAAACTGCCGGGGCGTTAGTAAGGCCAAATGGCATTACAAGGTATTCGAAATGTCCTAGAGGTGTTTTGAAAGCAGTTTTCCATTCATCCCCACTCTTTGATTCTTACCAAATGGTAAGCATTTCTTAGATCCAGTTTGGTAAACACTGCCGCTGAGTGAAGTTGCTGATGGACTGAGTCAGTGAGGGGCAATGGGTATTTATTCTTTACAGTAATCTGGTTAAGTCCACGATAGTCAATACATGGTCTCAGGCTACCATCTTTTCTGCCAAAAAAAAATCCTGCCCCTAGAGGGAAGGTGGAAGGACGAATGATACCAGAGGTCAGGGACTCTTCGAAATAGTTTTTCATAGATTCCCTCTCCGGTCCAGAAAGGTTGTAAAGGTGACTGGATGGGAGAGGAGCTCCAGGTAATAAGTCAATCGAACAATCATAAGGTCTGTGTGGTGGGAGAGACAGAGCCTGAGACTTACTAAACACTGGCGCAAGGTCATGATATTCACTAGGAATGGAGGACAAGTCAGTCTTTTCATTGACAACAGGAATGACAGAGCAAGGGGAAACAGCAGCTGATAAACAATTGTTTGAACAATAGTCACTCCACCGTTCGATGCTACTTTTAGCCCAGTTAAATGTAGGATTGTGTTTCTTAAGCCATGGGTAACCCAAAATGAGTTGAGAAGTAGGGGAAGAAAACAAACAAACAAAAAAACTCACCCTCTTTGCAATGATTACCAGATGTGAGGACCAGAAGGTTGTTTACTTTATGAGAAATCTTGGTGATGTTTTCTCCGGTTATTCCAATCACAGGCAGAGGGGGGGTCAAAGTTTTCTACAGAGATATTCAATTCTTTAACCAAGTCAGCAGAGATAAGATTTTGCTCAGCTCCCGAATCCACCAGAGCATGAACAGTAACTTTACTTTGTTTGTGTATAAGTGTGGTGTGTAGAGTAAAGCGTGAGACAGAGTTTAAATCGGCATGACCCACCAGAACTGCCTCCTTTACTGATGGGTCCTGGCTTTTACCCGCGATGAACACTTTGCGTTGAAATGATCCTTTGAACCACAGTAGAAACAATCTCTGGCTTCGAAGCATCTCTGTCTTTCTGCAGAAGAAAGACGAGCTCTACTGAGCTGCATGGGTTCTGATTCAGACAAAAGTGTAGCTGATTCAGTTGACAAGAACATGGAAGTGGGGCGAGAAGAGGAAAACCAGGGCTGATGGGAACTAGAGTCTTTTTCATGTTTGCGCTCTCTGAGTCTGTTATCGATCTTAATGGTTAAGTTGATTAACTCATCGAGGCTACTAGGTTCATCTCTTGTAGCTAACTGATCCTTTAATTGGTCGGATAAAGAATTAAGAAAAAAACCTTTAAGTGCCAGATCGTCCCAACCAGTTTCCTCTGCTGTGATCCGGAAGTCCACGGAATGATCTGCAGCTGACCTCCTCCCCTGACGAAGAGACAGGATCCTATTCGCTGCTGCCTCCTCCTAGAGAGGATGATCGAAAACCCTTCCAAACTCCTGAAGAAAACATTGGTAGGTTAGCGTTTCAAATGAATGAGACTGGAGGAAAGCATGAGCCCATCTAAGGGCTCTTCATTTAAGGGCATTAACAATGTAAGTGATTTTAGCTTTACTGTCGGGAAAAAAGGAGGGAGATCTTGAAATTGCCAAATGACACTGAAGCAGGAAACCTCCACAATGGTCCACATCTCCGTCGAAGAACTCAGAGGGACGGAATTCTGGTTCTCTATGAACAGCAGGAGTAGTGGAAACAACAGAGACGGAGCAGCAGCAGAGGGCAGGAGAGTAGCCAATTTGTTGCCTACAGCAACCGTATGTGCATTTAATCTATCTAAAACCTTAGGAAACAGGACATGAAGGTAAGTACAATCTTCTAAACTTCGAAACTGAGTATGGCTTGGAAACTACCAGAATGGTAAGATGTATCAGCAAAGATCTGACAGTCAGGATGCCTTATAAAGCCCCAGTGGCTCATTAGGAGAATCTTCCTCAGGTGTGCAGTGGTGCAGGAAACAATGAGGCAGCCAATCATCAAACATGAACACCAAAAAGCCAATCATATTAAAGGCACTATACTGTATAAGTACAGTCCATTTACAATTTCTGATTATTTAATCCTAATACATTTCAATCCGATCAAAGAATTTTGTGCATGTAAACATAGCTACTTTCTATGAATGGGGTGATCCAGTTTTTTTATTATTATTATTTTTTTTAATTTTACCATTGTATTACCAGACAAATCCCATTGGGATTGCAGATCTCTTTTTCAAGGGAGGCCTGAAGGCAACCTATTGTACATGTTTTTGGGGTGTGGGGGAAACCGGACTACCTGGAAAAAACCCATACAAGCATGAGGAGGACATGCAAACGCCGCACAGAAAGACCCCAGGTCCAAACCAGAGATCAAAGGACCTTCTTGCTATGAGGTGTCAGTGCTAACCACAGAGCCGTCGTGAAGCCAATTTACTATTTGTAAGTGTGAAATTCCCACTTCCAACACAAGCGAGCCACAGTAACCCCAGATTTACACTACATGCGACTCCGCTCAGCTCCGCTCAGGTGCAACACACAGAGGAGGAAGCGTATGCAGGAAGGAGATCGCGCGATAAATCCAGTGATAAATGTGGAAGTCAGAGCAAAAAATTGTTAATTCTGTGAAAGACAAACTCCAAACACAGCTGAAAACATTGATATAAAAGCTTTTGATATCTATGGTTGAAACTGCATCGCTGTTTTTTTAAACTTCTGATTTCAAAATAAAATCCACGTGTATCGTGTGTGTACACATGTGCTTCATGCTGCCATCTGCTTCCCAAACAGAAAGATACATTCTGATAGCATTTGTGTAGAAATATATCCATATATTGATTAATGTAGCTGAAATTTCGACAGAATTATTCCATCCACCTTATGGTAACTTATTTTGAAGATACGGATGTTGTGTTCATTCTTTTCCTGTTGGTGCGACACAATCTTTGTAATTTGACTCAGGCTCAGCTCCGGCATCGGGCAAAAATAGGATCTGATCTAATTTTTCCAGATCGCCGTCCACTCACCGCCACCCTGCGCCATCATGCTGAGCGTGTGTATATATGTATATGTATATACATATAC
>NW_013952623.1:367730-370663 GCF_001266775.1 Austrofundulus limnaeus
CAGCCTGAGTGGTCTGTTGACTGACAGACCACTCAGGCTGACTGACCTTTGTATTTGTTCAAATAATTGTTATGGGCAGGTTACAATATAAAAAATTGTGTCATAATCACATCTTGTGATTATTTGACAGGAGTTTTACTTTTAAACTGTAAGTGTATTTAATTTGGTTATGTTAGTTTTGATAGTTCAGTTATGATGTAAATACAACAAAAATTAAACCAAGATTTAGAATAATTATCATTTTGATCCATACAATGGTAATGTCTGACTGGGCCTCGTGCCACTTTATGTTCAACAAATTGGGCCCCGAGGTCTAAAAGGTTTAGAACCCCTGCTCTAAAACATAAAAATTATACATGGATGCTGTTTCCACCCTCACTATACTTTATTTGAAATGTTTTCTTTAAATTATACCACATTTATAAATATAATGAAAGGGCTTGAGTAATTTTTCCCGACTTTCAAAAGAATATTCTTGTCCCTAAATTTTTCAATATTATTTAGTTTTCTCTTAAGCCTGCTTCACCTTTTCCAAAATGTGTAAACAAATTCTAAGAACACATTTTCACTACACTTGGGACAGCTGTGGCAGAGTGGTTAGGGGAGTCATTCCTCTAAGTCAATTCAATTCACTTCAATTCAAAAATACTTTATTGATTCCAGAGGGAAATTAGGTAATGCCAGAGTTGGTTCTATTCCCAACTATTATGTCACATGGACTATTTCGTGGATACTGTTTAGCGCTGCCTACCAAAAATGGTGCACAATGGTTTGTGGGATTGTTTAGGGGCAACCAAAAGAGAAGTTAATGATGAGACAGATTCTCAAATCTTGAAGATTGGATTGTTGCACATCTTAAAGTGTTTCTTTTGATTGGTCATGGGCCAACTTCTAATGGTGGTAAATGCATTTGTTATTGTGGTCTAAAGTCTTCTGCATGCTATATGTTTTTGTTAATAAGTAAACCATTCACCATTATATAGATGTGTGGAAGTTTTAAGATAGTCCATAGCTATAATTGTAATATTAAGTGTTCAAAATGATGTGTGGTCAGCAAATATGATACACAGCCAAGATCCACATCAATATATTTAGCACCAGATCTATATTATATTACTGGGCCAAGCGGTGACAATCATCTTATGTTTTCATTATTTTATATATTCTAACTTCTCTTTTCAGTACCTAAAAAGCAGGCTTATTTTAACAAAGTTTTTCATGTATCTGTGACCATTGCTGCACATAAACACAAGTAATACATGGCACAGTGATCTCCACAACCCATTTTCACTGTCGTTCAGCTCGCACACCGGCACCAGATGCAACTGGACCATGATGCTTTGACCTAGGCAAAGGTGGCGGTATCCATTAAATGGTCCATGTCAAAGTGTCCCTGGGCAAGACACTGAGCCCCCACTGCCTCTGATGAGTGTCCCATCAGTGTATGGATGTGATCTAAAGCAATGATTGGTCTCTATAGAATGATTTGTGTAGACTAGCTTTGCAGAGAGATTTAGTAGAGTGCTGTGTGAATGTGTAAATGAGGACAAAGATTGTAGTGCAAAGTGCTTTAAGTATCCTGGTTGGACAGAAAGGCACTGTATATGTACAGTTCATTTACCTTAAATGTGCATTAATTTGAAGAAATTAATTAGTCAGGTTAGGTACTGATTTTAAAAGCACTAAACCATTTTCTTAGTTTTCCTTTTTAAGTATTGACTGTTATAATCCATTGTTTAACTATTGTTATGTCTTGATTAAAATAATTTAGATACATGCCTGAAACATTTTTACAACACATAAAAAACCGTTAATAAGTACAGGTTTTTTTGTCTGAGTGTCTGCGATTCAGCCATGGGCCAGTAGTGGGAGTACCAGGCACTGAAGAATGTGCTGGAACTTCCGGCTTCTTGTCAGCGTGGATTTCCTGCTTGCATTGAGAGCATTCAATCCTCGTTCATTTCCAGTCACTGGTGTTGTATGGTCCTCATTCCTTTCACATTTCAATTTATTCAACATTATGTGCTTTCGTCTCGACTGAACACTAAAAATTTCTTACACTTTTACTTTGTCAATGCCTGCACCTACTGCATTTCCCAGTACGCAATTCCTTTGTACTGTAGCTTTAATCAGATGTTTAAATTCAGCGTTGCAATGATTTTAATTTGTGTAAGTGAGATCCTTTTAAATAACACCAATACCTACTTTATTTATGCATTTATTACATTAAAACAAGATTTAGTCCCGTCTCTCTGTTTTACTACCAATATACGTAGCTTTTAATCATTTATTTGAAGTTTCTGTTTCAGAATAAAATCATTATAAAACATAGATTTTCAATGATTTTTAAAAAAGAAAAATGGGTTTCATTAGTTTGAATTTATTGTTGATTTTTCTCCAGTCCTCACATGGTCTTATATAATCATATCCTACCCTGAATATTTGGTTCAATTTGAGGTTTTTAGCAAGTTGCACTGCAATCACAGCCTTTTTGTCTTCATCAAGAAACCTCTGGCAGAATTCTGGCTGATAGTTGACCACTCTTCTTCTTCTTGGCAGAATTAGTAGTTTGTTTAAACTGGTTGGTTTTCCTGGCACATACCTGACTTTTAAGCAGAGTCTACAAATTTTTAATTGAGTTGAGAGTTGTTGCTTTGGAAAAGCCATTCCACAAGCTTAAAATTTGCCTGATTTCTCCAATCAGAAACCAGGTGTGATGTGTGTTTAAGATGGTTGACCTGATCCTCCTCTATACAGGTGCTGGTCATAGAATTAGAATATCATGAAAAAGTAGATTTATTTCAGTAATTCCATTTAAAAAGTGAAACTTGTATRTTATATTCATACATTACATACAAACTCATATATTTCAAATGTTTCCATCCATCCATCCATTTTCTTCCGCCTATCCGGGGTCGGGTCGCGGGGGCAGC
>NW_013952623.1:371843-375021 GCF_001266775.1 Austrofundulus limnaeus
GCTGCCCCCGCGACCCGACCCCGGATAGGCGGAAGAAAATGGATGGATGGAAATAAACATTTGAAATATATGAGTTTGTATGTAATGTATGAATATAATATACAAGTTTCACTTTTTAAATGGAATTACTGAAATAAATCTACTTTTTCATGATATTCTAATTTTATGACCAGCACCTGTAATTTCATCTTTTCTGCACCATGCACCAGAGTACCACAGAATAATGCTATCACCACCATGTTGCTACAGTGTTCTTAAGCTTGAAAGCTTCACCATGACTTGTCTATATGTACTTTTGCAATTATGGTCAAACAGCTTTATCATTTTCTTGACGATAAAACATTTCTCAAAAAAAAAAAAAAAACATCTGGCTTATCCACATGATTAGCTGCAGATATCAGTTGACCTTGAAGCTTCTGGACCTTCTGTCTCGGTCAACACCCTCTCGGTCCTTGGTGATATAGAACTGGTTTCACTCTGGACTTGTCAGGCTTCAGCTTTGTTGGTTCCTGTGTTGTTCCTGAGCATTAGAACCTGTTCCCTTTTATCTGGGTGTGACAGATGAGTGCAATGATTGCTGTCAAATAATTGGCTTAGTGATTACCACTGTTGCCTCACAGCAAGATGGTCCTGGGTTTGCTCTGGGGTTCAGACCTGGGATCCTTTTGTGTGGAGCTTCCATCTTTTAGTCATGTTTGCATTTTTTTCTCTAGGTATTCCAGGTTTCCTCCCACAGACCAAGAACATGCATGTTTAGGCTGTCTTCAAGACCAGGACTCCCTTGCAAAAGGGATCTGTGATCTCATAGGAATTTGCCTGTTTAAATAGAAGTTAATGAATAAATGAAAAATCTGTTGTGAGGTGGCAATGAGAAATTACTTTCCACATTCAGCCACTATCGCTAACAAGAACCTAATAGGCCTTGGCTTCACCAAGTTAAAATGTGTTCTTTGAACACCACTTAATAAAATATTGACACCTTTATAAAATAGTTGCCCAGGAGAGACAAAAAACTTATCAAAAGTGAACCAGGAGACTTTTTTTTAGATGCCAGTAAAACTTGTGGAAAAAATGACCCAGGTGTGCCCATTACGTAGGCCGCGATCTACCAGTAGCTTGCAGAGGCGGTGTAGGTAGGTCGCCTTATTTGGCATAAAAAATACAGGAGATCTCGATGATAGGTTGTCATCCAAACTCTTTGCATAATGTTTTTCTGCAGTTAGGCAAGTGCTACATTTAGATTCTTGTTAAAGATGTTACTTGCCATGATGTGAAAAAATATATAAAGTCAGTTTCTTATTTGTTTTTGGTTTAAATAAACAATAAACATTTAACTGGTAGTACAAACGTGAAGGGTTTGATACCTTGGATAAAAAAGTAGATCTGGGCAAAGCGGCAGCCTCAAAAGTATATCTTGGTTTAAAAATGTTTGGGCACCCCTGACTTAGGCAGTTATTTTAGGAAGGTGTAAATATTTAAGTGGGTGTATTTAAGCATTTTACCCTTTCTGTATAATTCTGAGCCTATGTGGATTAGAGGAAAAATCCCAAACTTGTGTACCCAATTCTTGTGTTTATAATACATGGTAAGTAAACGGAAAGGAAAAGCTGCATTTCTGCATAAACCAGCAAGTAATGGGTGATTGAGCCTATCTTTAGAAAAGCTTGTCCTTGATCCAATATGGTGTCTTTCAAGATGGCAGCCCCCTCACCCATTACTTGCTATAGTATTCAAATATGTCGTTTTCCATTTTCTTTCTGAAATAAAAGGGTGTCCTGTGACTTTTGACTCACCCCGCATATTGATGTTTTTGGTTGTATAATCATTCCACCCAGGAAAAAGAGCAGTTGAAACCGATAAAGCCCCTTCATGTCCGTGTTTATATGTACCCTTCTGACATGAACAGTAAGTACTATAACTGACAGTAACTTCTGGACACAGTCCCACAAATTTACAACCTTTATTCTAAAACCTAAAACAAAGCAAGGAGTACAGCCTAAGAAAGATTTCCCGTGCCAACAGTCAGCTGTGTAAGGTAGACAAATATTTTTCACGCTCTCTACTTTTTAAACAATTTGTCTGTGATAAAAGGTAAACAAAGGGACCAAAGGTTCCTCCAGGACATCAGCAATATGTTTCCTTTCTCAGCTGCTCTATTGTCAATTATCCACTGATGTCACTGTCACCAGGACAGGGACAATAAAGTTTCTTTGTACAGAGCTGCATGTGACTGAGAGGAAGGGTCTGCGTCCTGAGATTGCGTCTGTGAGTGTTCTCACCAGCTCGTCCGTAGCTTTTTGTGTGTCCCACCGCAGCCTGTACACTTGCTTGTGTTTTCTTGGATTCGAGTGTGCGCTCTCCGCTTCCTTCTGTGCGTCGCCCAAGAGGACAATAGCCCGGGTCATCTGACCTGACTGAGAGGCTGCAGACCACTCCGATCACATGATGGAGGCTGAAGACCACGTCTTTGTTACAAGGCCTATTGTTAAGGCTAAGGAGACGGTTGTATGCGCGACTCACTCGCCATTACAGCACACATTCATAGACGGCCACCTCGTGACTCCAATCAGGCTCAGTGACAGAGATGATGCCTTCGTCTTCTCAGCTACAACACACACACAGTGCGAGCAGAAAGCTATAATTATAGTGAGAAACTGGCAGGTGGTATTGTGTGCAGCACACCGCCCCGTGTCAACCAGAAACTGAGACGAAACACACTGAAGACTGAAGTCATAGACTGACAGCAGCACAGAGACTGTTCACATGCATTATAAGATCATGCCCAAGTTTTCTGTTAAAGGGATCTTCAACTGCTTACATATGTTTGCCTTAATATGTTGTTATACATTTATTACTAAAATATATTTTTTGTCATACTTAGACATTTCATTACTTTTAAGAAAATATAGATTTTTACATGTTTCACTTAAAGGGGCAATATTATGCGTTTCTCGGGTATATATTTAAATACTATACCATAATAAAGTATCTATGTCACCTTTAGTTGTTATTAAAATACTGTTTTTATGTTTAAATAGAAAATAAACTTATCTTCTCATCACTTCCTCTTCTAAACGCCTTGAAATTGGCATCTGTCTCTTTAAAGTGTAACTTACCCCCCTGTGAAAGGATAACTCCGCCCCCAACGCAAATTTGAAAAATGCACAAAGTGGAGACT
>NW_013952623.1:377485-380178 GCF_001266775.1 Austrofundulus limnaeus
GAATGAGTCAAAGCAAGGCTTTGGGCATGTTTTTTTATGAGAGTATAACATTAAAACATGATATAAAACTCAAAAAAGTTAATTTTACATTATATTGCCCCTTTAAGAAAATGCCTTTTTGCCTTAAACTGCAAAAAAGCCAGATTTTCAGTTTTTCTTACTTCACAGAGATTCAGCTTTTCTAAAATTATCTTTTCATACCCAGGTGTCTAACTGACCTGTTGTCAATCAACTAAATTTGATGCAAAGTGCTTTTCCAGCAGTTTCATTATACTGTTCACGTTTAGAGACTTAGTTTTTTGTCTCTATCCCAACATTTTTGAAGGTCTGTTGCCATAAAATTCTGAATTACTTTTTTTTCCTCAAGAAATTGTAGTTTGTAGTTGAAATGTTTGATGGTTATTTTCCATTGTAAACAAAATAAGGATTTACGAGATTTGCAAATCTCTACTCTTTATTTTCACGTTAATGCACAAACAGTTTTGAAATTGGCATTCGAATTGTGAATGACTGAATAAATGAATACATGTAAATTTTCTTCAACAAAACGGTTATGTGAGAAATATGTTTATATAGTCAAAGTTCTTTCTTCAGAGAATCTTTTTATACTTTTTTTTTGATGAAATTAGCATTCCTTGAAAGAATATGTATCACCCACTGCCAAAGTGCAAATAATTTATTTTATTATGATACATTTCATTACATTTAAAAAGAAGGCATTAAATACATGTGTGCATTTTGAATGTAATTGCCTTGAAACAAGGACAACAGACTTACAAATGTGCAGTATCTCATGTTCCAGAGAACTTTAATGATCGCATATGATGGTTCAAACAGAAGGAGGGAATCAAAGGTGGAGAAAAACAAAGTAAGACAAGTGTATCCTTTGAAATTCACTTCTTTTCAAAACAGCAAATCTAATACTCCAAGTGTTTGTGCATGTGGGCATGTTTTTGCTACATCATTGCAACCATTTTCCAGAAAAAGGCAGCCTAGTGGAGACCGAATGTGGATCATGGAGACCAGTGCCTGATCACCACGGGTACGGATGCTAATTTCATCTAGGGGGTTAGGTTTAGGACCAAGGTGTGAATTGAGTTTAGGTTAGTTTTAGGGTCAGGTAGGTGCCTGTGAGGTTAGTTTTAGGGTAAATGGTCAGGGTTAGGCTATAAAATTACCAAAAAATGAATAGAAGTCAATCCACGGTCCCCACAGGGCTATAAAACCAAATCTGTGTGTGTGTGTGTGTGTGTGCGTGCGTGCACACACACGCTCCTTCTGGGTAGGTTATGAGGACAGAAGGTGAGTACAACAAAGAGATGAAAAGCGTAGGGGATAAAAAATGACAAACTTATGGGCAACTGAATAAAACATTTACTCACGATAAAATTAAACAAAAATTAGACTAAATTCTGCCCTAAGCTATTTCTTCTTCTCTACCTTTTAAAAAAGGGAGAAAAAAAAGAACATCCCACTTTCTGAATTGATTCCTGGGAGTCGAGTTTTGTCCCTCCTTTTCACCCGGTTTGTACAAAGAGGAAGCGGAAAGGATGAGTGAATAGATGAATAAGGATCACAATGGATGTAAAACGGCGGAGAAAGACATGAGAAGTTTGGCCCTTCACAAAGTGCACAGCTTATGAAACCAGATAGCTCTGAAATGTGAGTGTGTGACCACTCTATGGCCTCCAGGTAAATGTGTGTGTATGTGTTACTCAAAGTCAAAGGGCAGATTTTGTTTGCAACCACACCTACCCTTCAGGGGAGTGGATCTCTACACTTTCACATGGACACAAATGACTGTATGGGTGTGTGTGAGGCGCAGCTGTGCCATTCAGTGCTGACAGAGCCAGCAAGGATCCTTGAACTTGAAAGATGAGAACGTCCTCTAGAAGACTTAATAAAAATGTCTCATTGTCCCTCCTGGCCCAATGCACATAACATATTAAAGGCCTAGCAATTCTTAAAGGACTGGCATGTTAACGCCCGCCATCTCTTACAACCAAAGTTTCAGACTAAGAACTGTGGAACTGGCTGATTTTTAGCTATTTTTGTGTTTTGCATGTCAGTTGTGTGCAAGGTTTAAAAGTAGCCAACAGCTGGCCAGTTGTGCTGGGAAGTGGGAATTCCCCACTTACAGTTCATAAATTTAAATTAGCACAATCTCTTCGGTGGAAATTCCTTGTTGAAAAGTGAAAATTCAGAATTCAAGACGACATCTACTCACCACAATCAACAGTGAGTAAAACTCTCTTATATTTACTTTTAAGTGTTTTTATCACATTTTTCAATAAAAATATGACTAAATTTTAGTCAGTCATACACATAGTACTTTTCGCTGTTTATAAGAGGACTTGTTAAAACACTGTTTCTGTGAATGAAATACCACATAGAGCTTAGTTATTTGTGAGCAGTGCTCAGCTGTAGCAATGAGACAAGGAACTTGATGTTTTAAGTTTAGTCGAAGTTAAACATGAAAATGGAAAAACTAATTTATCAATAATATTTTTGTTGAGATTATTATTGATAATTTTAATATGTTTTACACAATCAGCACTTATTGTTAGCTATTTTGCCAACATGTACAGTATTGCTGACTCCAGTGACTTGCCCAGTCTGGTTGTTGCTTCTGTTGTGGATCACAACGTGACCAAGGTGCACTCCAGCTTTTACATATGTTTATATGTATATAT
>NW_013952623.1:380284-388478 GCF_001266775.1 Austrofundulus limnaeus
ACAGTACATCCATGGGGCTAAAGCTAACACAAGTCTTCCGAAGTTGTTTAGTTGCATCAAAACCAAAACTAGTCCGTAAAGTTACTGTTATGTCCAGTGCTTCTGGCAAAAAAGAACCAACAACTCTTCAATCTGTTCTCACTGACGAAAATGAAGAGGAAACCTTTCTCTTCCTCTTGGCAGAAAATGGAGGTGGACACCTTTCTCTGATTATCCTGGCAATGAAATCGTCTCTCCATCTCTTTTTGTTTTTCCCAGTTTTTGAAGATAAGACTATTCCCTCGTTTACTTTCCCTTCCTCCAGCCTCCCCGTCAAACTCATTAGTTAGTGGACAGAGCTGCAATTAGCACAAAATAGTTTTCAGGGGAAGACGGTAAAGGAGGAGAGCTGGAAAGACGGAGGTAAACAAGAAAGGGAAGGGTTGAAAGAATACGGTTAGAGAGGCAATAATTAATGAAGCTTCTGTAATTGCTGGGACCTGTTTATGCCAACTTTGGAAAACACACAGATCAACCTTGTATTTCTATCCTTATTAGGTCTGTTCAATGACTTCCACTTATTTCCAGTCATTTGTGTAGCCTAACCCTCACCCTAAACCTAAACCTCCCCAGTACACAACTAACCCTAACACACCCTCAATTCATGCCTTAGTCCTAAACCTAATCCCTAACCCAGAAGTGGAGTTCCACCCCACTGACAAGATGTTTATTTCAGAAAACATACTAAAAAAGGTAACAAAAACCTGGAACACACACACACACACAGAGAGAACAACAACAATCTCCTACTGAATTATGCTCACCTTTTCACAGCAATAAAGATCTGAAATGTTAGCCAACAGTGTTGGCTAATGACACAAGGGCTATTTCCTTCACCCCTAATAAGCCCATAACTCTTCGTTGTCGACAAAAATGTTTTTTCCTGTGTTTGTGTGTCTGTGGGCAAAATAACTCCATGAACCACTAGATGAATTTTAATGACACTTGGAGAAAGTGATCTTTGGATGCACATCTATAACTGATACCCATTTTGAGTCAACTCAACGTACGATGTCTGCCACAGCTAACAGACATCAAAAAACACAAAAATGGCTATAGCTGAATAAATTTTACACATATTGAGCTGAAACTTGGTGTGGTAGTAGCTAAGACTGATTACCAACACATTCTGAGAGTGGACACAATGTGCAAGAACTGCTGTTTAAACAGTTTCCATTAAATATGTGGAGTCAACTCTGTCAGCAAAATATCTCATGAACCACTCTCATTTTAATCAAACTTTTAGGAAATAATCTTTAGATGTACCTTCACCTCTTATTAAATTTTGCATCACCCTAATTAAAGGTGGTTGCCTCAGCCAACTGACATCAGAAAACCCCAAAATAGCTAAAATTCAGTCAGTTTGACATATATTTAGCTAAAATTTGGTGTGGATGTAGCTGTCAGTCATTCACACACTCTGAGCGCTAATACAAGATCTTGCAATATCACATGATACAAGGTTTGACCAAAACGGCTGTATCTCCATCCCTTCTCATCATAAGATGATCTTGGTTTAAACCTCTAGCGTGAAAGGAAGCAGGTGATGTGCATTCTTTCAAGGAATGCTGGGCTTTGCGCTATGCATTCACAAATCTGATATCTATGGCAGAGTCATGAAGACATCTTTAATGAGTCCAAAACACTGAACACTGAACTCAACATCAGAAGTTGAAGTTCTGATGCTGAGTTCGGTTTTGGATAGTTTTCTCAGGTTTGTTACCTCCGCCAAGGGCGAGGTAATGTTTTCGGTCACGTTTGTCTGTCTGTCTGTCTGTTTGTCTGTCTGTCTGTCATTCTGTTGTTCTGTCTGTGGACAACATTACTCAAAAACTTGTGGACGGATTGTCATGACATTTTTACCACATGTGGGTACTGGGCCAAGGAACACACCAATAAATTTTGGTGATGTTCCGGATGCGATGCGGATACAGAAATTTTTTTCTTTTAACACTCTGAGATCGACAAAGCTGTGATGCTTTCACAGGGCTTCTGTAAAAAACAGTGAGCTGGATTGGACAGCACAGACTTCAAACTTTATAAAAGTAATGTTAAAACCACATTTAATGATGAATAATTTTTGCCATAATATGCAATGCATAATATACAGAACGTTTTGTGACCAGGAAGTGCATGACTGCACCATGAAACCTATTTTTCCCATTTCCTCAAACACACCACATTTCCGAAACAACCAATCAAAACAGTTTCTCACTACTAGGCTTGTAAACAGAGAGCTGCCGGGCCTCAAAGCTTGGAGATGGGAGGAGCCAGGAAGCACTTTATAAAGAGAGTCAAACCATTACAAACTCATACAAGGAGATAAAATAGACGTTTTACATGGTGAAATGTGACTGATGAAAACTTAGGAGCTTAATCCAACACCAGTTTGACGATGAATAACGTTGGGTGACGGGTCTGACTCTTTTTTTTTCACATTGGACTCCACCGGGAAGAAATCCCGTGCATACTGCCTGTTTAAATGTTCGCTATGTCAGAACTTATTCGGCAAATGTGTTTCCATCTCTGCTTTTGTGCATTAACTCTTACAGGATGGGGAAAATTGGTCTATGATGAGGTTTGCACTCTCTGAGTGCTTCTAGTTTGAATTATTTTTTAAAGGACAAAATCACTAACTTTTAGACAGGAGGGAGAAAGGATCATGCTTTGGGCTTGTATGAATTTGGAAACATTGTTTCTACAAGAAGACAGTTACATTTTTTCAACAGGCTATATCAAGAGGCAAAAGGTGGGTGTTTTAACATGGCCCTCATAGTTCCTTCACCTAAATAGTATTAATAAAACCAGCCACAAAGCACAAAAAAGCAAATATGAAGAATTACAGGAAGATTAGGCGAAACAAAGAAATGGAACGGAAAGAGGTGATTGCTCATATTGTTAGAGGACACATAGAGCATAAAGGTAGGAAGGAAGGATGAGGAGCAAGAAAGGAGTGAAAAGAGGAAGGAGAGGAGGAGGGAGAGACCTCTGATGGGGGACAAACCAAGGTGGAACTTAGACGATGCTAAATTTGGCAAAAGGAGAAGGCTTGTGTGTGCGTACGTCAGGAGACTTGCTGAATCGGCCATGGTTCCAGTTTCACGCCTCCGAGTTTGACAAAAGCGAAGGAGAAAGGAAGACTGTCCCTAGCCAGTAATGTTTCCTCAGGGCGAACAGATAAAAAGAAGAAGGGAGGCGGAAGGTAAGAAGGGGGACAAAATCAGGGAAGAAAAGGTATATGTACCCTATGCAAAAACACCTTCAGTTTATTGAACACACACAACCTTTTTCTGGTGTCCTTATCAGCATCTACTGATTACAATTACATGTTGTAGCTCTGCGAATTAGCCCTTTAGCTGCAAGTATTTCTATTGATTTCCTACCTTTCAGTCAACCATTAGTTTGCATTCATGACAAGACTTTGTGAGTTGGATCTTAGCTCCTGTTTGCCCTTAACTCTGGGAAAACTGGGTCCCCACATGAAACTTTTTCTACACCCATATGATCAGAAACAATGAAACTTTATTATTTAAGGAGACTAATGTATGATGAAAAAAAAATACCCTTGTAGAATGTGAACAGTACGAATGCTGATTCAGCTTTACCTCGTTTTTCTGTGTTGTATTTTTCTGTACATTTTTTTCTCTGTGTATATCTCTGTATTTATTCTACTTTTTTGTATTCACATTTTAAAATGTTTAGCTTCATTGGTAATAGCTTGCCATAACTGCTGGTTTTTGTAAATTTGATTAGCTTCTGTTGGCTAAAAATGCTAATGTTTTGAGATTTTTTGGCAAGTTTATATACACGTCATACAAGTCAACAGTTTATATCTTTGTCTAACCTGTTTGTTTAAGTTTTAGGCAGGGTTTTAACCATGTTTTTTTATAGTAACTGTGTATTGGAATGTCCTGATGCATCTCAGTAATCCAGGTAGAGGAAATCAAAAAGAAAAAATAAGTAGGTCCTCTGGATGGGTTCTTCTTTAATGAAATGTTTCGTCTCTCCTCCAAGAGACTTCTTCAGTCTGATAAGTTTCAGGTGAACTCAGCCTTATAAGCACTGCCTCCACCTGGACAAACAGGTTAGTCACATGTGAAAGAGGGCCAACGCCTAACAATTGGCTTGATTAGCTCTTTTGTTCATAGAGGGTCATGTGCCCCATCACCTGACCCGTGTCGTGTTATGTGTATGTAGTGAGTGCAAGTGGGGGTTCAAAGTCCCCTTGTTTTTGTTTTTTCCCTCTTTGTGTTGGTATCATTGGGGCCCTGATTCACACCTTTTGCTCACAGAGGGCTGAGTCATACTTGCAATAACAGCGTTGTAGGAGGAGGACAAATGGACACGAAGGCCTCTACCTGTTTAATGGTGGATGGTTTTTCTTCACAAAGATGGCTTCCTTTACTCCTCTCTCAAACCAACGTTTGTGTATTGGAATGTTCAATTAATAGAGTGGTTGACATGACACTCATGCAAAAAAAAAAAATTTCAAAATAATTTCCTAAAAGGGCTATGACTGTGCTATGACTTTTGTTAAAATAAAAAATAAATAAATAAAATTGCACACATTTAAAACAATAGGGATTTTGGCCAGACAAGAGAGAAAACCCAGCTCTTTTTTGAGCTATAGCTTAGACTCAATAGTAAAATCAACATTTATTGCATTTAAGAGAGATTTCTCCTTTAATTGCAACTTTATTGTGGTGGAGGAGTATGTGCGCCTGAATGATGATAATAGACTGCGTGGCTGTGGCAGAGTGGTTATGGAAGTCGTCCTGTAACTTGCGGGCTGCTGATTCGATCTCCCATTCCATCCGTCCTATCCTTGGGTAAGACTCCTGCTTTGCCTGCTGAAGGTGGTCAGAGGGTCTGGTGGCGCCGGTGCATGGCAGCCTCACCTCTATCAGTGTGCCCCAGGGCAGCTGTGGCTACAATGTAGCTTACTGCCACCTAGGGGCATCTAGCAGCCGAGCAGCGCATCTAGCGGCATTGGAGCATTTCGAAGCATTTCGCACGTCTTGAGCATTTTTCCGTGGGTGCGGCACATCCCAAGCGTCCGACGCACGGTTTGGAAAATCTGAACTTTTGCTGCTTAATGCGTCGCATCAACCAATCAGAGAGACTCTGCTCAGTGACGAAATGGTGACGAGCCGGAAACACCAGAAGCCCGGGAAATCGGATCACACAAACAACAGAGGAAAAACTGAAAGTCTGATCTTTTATGATCATTCCAGTGTCCATTATCGTGATAGAAATAAGAAGGATTTTGCCTAATTAGTGAGGAAGTCGGTATGTTTGGTGAGTTATCGAAACTACGGTTAAAAGGCTCCTCCCCTCGAGCGTCTAAAGAAGCGCGTCTACGTTCACATCGAATGCGTCTGTCCTCACAGTCAGGATGCATGCGTTTTGAGATTTTTGGAAGCGTGCAACGCGTTTGGTGTAAACGTAGCATTAGACATCAAAACTTAGTTGTTTTTAGGGCAGCTGTGGCAGAGTGGTTAGGGGAGTCATTCCTCTAATGCAAGAGTTGGCAGTTCAATTCCCAGGTATTCTGTTACACGTCAAAGCGTCCCTGGGTAAGACACTTGCTGCCTCTGATGTGTGTTCTATCAGTATATGAATGTGATTTAAAGCTCTGATTAGTCTCTATAGATTGATTTACCTGTATTAGCTTTGTAGTGAGATCTAAAAGAGTGATGGGTAAATGAGGACACAGGCTGTACTGTAAAACATTTTGAATATCCTGGTTGGTTAGAAAGATGCTATTTAACTACAGTCCATTTAGAATTTTTAACCTGTTGCCAAGTATATCTTTCCCTCCTGTAGGACTTAAGGTTTTCTCTCAAATACCCTACACAAAGTAAAGTTTTTTTACAACTAGTAATAAAACTTTACCAGATGCTCCAACAAGAACGATTTCACAGAACGTGAAGCAAAGCACATCATCCTAACAAGTGAGCAGTTTGATTTCTTGATCCAATATTCTTCACCTCAGAGTGAACCCTTACCCTTTAAACCCTAAAAATACCCATCCTAATGCCCAGCCAAAACAGAACATCTATTTGCATGGGCATGTCTGTTTCCTGTTCATGCGTTTTTACATACACACCTGTGAAAAGCTACCTGACTCTTAATATGCAAAGCACTTGGTATTTATTTTCTCTGCTGCGATCCTTAATGCGTGTTGTGCGCAAAGCTTTACTCCTCCCTCATTTAAGCCTCAGTGTTCATCTCACTGAGCTAAAAAGACAAGTGTGTGTGTGTCAGCGAGAAGGTGTGCGCTAATGGATATCTAAATGCTGCTGATGTTACTTTGCGTAGTTTAAGAGCCCTCGGGTCCCCTTAGACCAATACTGGGTGAGAAAAAAGTGATGGGGTGTGTGGGGGGTGGGGGATGTGACTTTTGCAAATCGCTTTGACAAGGACACCCGCGCCTCGAGCGGCGTCCTCTTTCGCCTCATCGAACACACACACACATTCAAACATCCACACCTCAGCAGAATCGTGAGGTGACTGTTGCGCTCCGAACAGCTGACTTAGAGGACATTTGTGTGTGCTACTTCCTTTTTTTTGTTGTTTAATTTAGAAGCCCTGTGTTCATGTTGTTTCTAGTGTTTCTAGACGGGCTTACCTCAAAGTCGTTGGCCTTGTTGTAGTGCATGTTGAGCGCCCTGAAGAGTTCGGCATCCCGGCTCACCGTCAGCTCCTCAGCCGTCGTCACCCCCTCGTTGATCGCCTGCCGTGCAAACTTCTCCATCTGGATGTAGTAGAACTCTCTGAAGTTGCTGAACCACTTGATCAGCTGGGAGGTGATGCACCGGTTAAACTGTGGGGGGCAAACAGACAGGAGTTTATTTTGCAAGATTCAACAGCTTGATGTTCTCGGTTAGACCTGTACGTGTGTGGTGACTTTCTGGTTGAGCATATCTAAAAACACCTTACTTTTTTGGTGCCATCGAACTGTGTTTAGTTTGAAAGCACCTGTTATTGAACAATAGACTTCCTGGAGCTTTTTTTTATGAGGCCCAAAGTTTTTTCATTGAAGACCATTAAATATAGAAATTCATTTTATTTATTTATTTAGTTTTTGTCATTTTACTTCTTGTTATACTTCCTTTTTATCTGAAGCCTTGTGTCTCCTTATACATCTTTTTTGGGTCTTTGTGGGTCTTCCCTATGTTTCATTGTAAGATTCCTTTTGATTTAATTTACATTGTTTTATTTTTTGTCACTTAAGGTTTCTTTTGTCTGTTTGTCTCCTTATGCATACTCTTCTTTATGCTTCCTTTTTGTCTGCTTTTTTGTCTGTTTATATACTCTTCATGCAATTTTGGCTCATTATGGGTACCTTTTGATGCATCTTTTTGTGCTTTTTCCCCAACTATCCTTTTTCTGTCTGCTCTGCTCCTTTTCGTCTCTTCTTTTTCTTTAAAAATTTCAACTACTATTGAACTCCAGCACTCAGGATTCTGATTTTTTAAGTTTGTATTGATTTGATTCTCAAACCGTAAACGACAGAAGTGTCTTGTCATCACATTTTAATTTTTATGAGTCTGCACTGTTTTATATAAAGGTGATGAGACCCTTGGTTATTTTTTAAAGGAGATCAAAAGGAAAAAAATTGTATAGGTCCTCTGGACGGGTTCTTCTTTAATGAAACATTTCGTCTCTCTTCCAAGAGACTTCTTCCTACAGCGTTCTGTAGAACGTACGTTCTGGAGGTTCTGCATTCTTCCTACAGCGCTGCCATTGGCAGTATCACTCCACCTCCTGTTAACAATAGGTATTAATTAGGTGTGAACGATAGCCATGTGATGTGAGTATCGGTCGCCTGTGAACGATAGCCATGTGATGTGAGTATCAGTCACCTGTGAACGATAGCCATGTGATGTGAGTATCAGTCACCTGTGAACGATAGCCATGTGATGTGTCGGTCGCCTGTGAACTATGGCCAAGTGATGTGAGTATCAGTCACCTGTGAACGATAGCTATGTGATGTGAGTATCAGTCACCTGTGAACGATAGCCATGTGATGTGAGTATCAGTCACCTGTGAACGATAGCCATGTTATGTGGGTATCAGTCACCTGTGAACGATAGCCATGTGATGTGGCCATGTGATGTGAGTATCAGTCACCTGTGAACGATAGCCATGT
>NW_013952623.1:388488-398161 GCF_001266775.1 Austrofundulus limnaeus
TAACCACTGGTTTGGGTCTGGACCACTGGAGGCAGGACTCAAAAGCCTGAATTTTGCCTGAAACTCTCAGACTGAAGAAGTCTCTTGGAAGAGAGACGAAACGTTTCATTAAAGAAGAACCCGTCCAGAGGACCTATACAATTTTTTTCCTTTTGATTTTTTACCTGGATTACTGAGATGCATCAGGACATTTTAAAGGAGATGTTTGCATGTGTGCCCTCTGCAATCTGAGAAAATGTGAGAGAAAACCACATGTCCCACACCAATAAGAGGCATATTGGGTGAAAGACAAAAATACTCATAAGGCATAAACTATAGAAAATATGTACAATTTGTGGTACTAAGAATAGCATGCTTGCAAAAAAAAAGGGTTTAGAATGTTAATATTAATAGACTGCTCTCTCTATATATATAAACATAAACAAGTCAGTCCTATAAAAACAAATTTTCTGTTACCCTCTTGAATAATGTTTTTTCTGTGAAGTAAGGCTGAGCTATAGACCTCCAGGGTTTTCTTACTCATTTTGCCAGAATCCCAAGTTTTATGGGATTTTTGTTTATTTATATATGTTTTTATTTAGATCATTCTTTAGCATTTAGAAAAAATCCTGGTTGAAAGGTGATACTACCACATCATAGTGATTTATTTTCAATTGAGCCACACATTTTGCTGCATTTTTTTCCATTTGCTTTTTTTTTAAATCTCAGAGAAGTTGCAAATTGAAAATCGTGAAGAAAATGGAAATATAACTGTGGAACAATAATAACTAGGCTTCAAGGCTCCTGAAATGGCACCTTTAATTATATTGATGAAAACATGACTGGACTTTATAGGCTGTGACGGATGATTCGGGGTCATCAGAGAACATCGCTTTGGAACAAATTTTAATATTCGAGTAAAACTGCTCAGTATCACGTATCATGTCACAACCTGATGTTTGCTTTGCTGCTGATTTGCATGATGGCATATCATCAGATTTGCCTTGAACTGGGCCACTGAATGATGGCTTACATTGATTATGGGGCTGCATCTAAGCAGGAATTTGCTTTTTGTTTTGCTGAGTGAATTTTGCATGCAAATGATATTCTTGCTTCCTTGTAGGGGATAAAACAAATGAGAGATCTGATGAAATTTTCTGAATTATTTAAATGTAAAAACTCATGTTATAAATTACCATCTGTAGTCAAATTAAGTGTGTTAGTTAACTTCTGACAAGATAGTTTTCTAAATAGATGATATGAGTAAATGTATTATGGATAAAATAATATAATGAATCAATGAACTTAAGCAAAACACAGCTAAAACTCTCATTAGCTTCTAAAACACTGCCCATACTTTGAGAGTTTGTACAGCTTTCAGAGCAACACGTCCCAGACATAAGCCTCTCTTTCAGACAAGTGGGTTTTCAAAATTTTGTACAACCAAAACTTGCGTCTGTAATTGTGTACAAAATTCTTAGAGAACTCTAACTGGTTGAAACAGACATTATTTGATAATTTACTTCAACTATAAAAACAAGATTTAAAAATACTGCATGGAGTTCCTTCCCGCTACAGACGGCAATGCAGAAAAAAAAGTCAGACTCGTCACTCAACCGACATATTTATCCACATCTGTCCTGGTTAAAGCTCCACAGTTTTTATCAGTCAGATTCCTCCGTGCACAACTGTTTAATCTCCATTCATGAGTTTTTCACTGTTTGACTATCTTTATAAAACTCGGGTTCCTGGTAACAGTCGGCTCTGGGAGCGAGTTGTTTTCTTTTTTTTATTTTACCGAGCGGAACAGTCCGAGCGCTTTCAGCACAAACACGCCCATGAACTTTAGACCAATCACATATTGCCATCGTCGCGGGAGGGGGGTAAAAGTTTCTGCCGGCGTGTTGTGCCAAAAGGGGCGGCCGAGACGATGCTGTGAACACCGGTGACGTAATTTTCGTCATCATAATGCGACAACCCATGCCGACGTCAGCAGTTAGGAGGGATTATGTTTCCAGCTTAACACGTGTCAAACTCAAAGCCCGTAAAAGATTCAAAGATGTATCAAAGTCTTACATATGCTGCTTTAAAGCCAGCATTACACAATGACTACATCTCCCATAATGCATGTTGATTATTTTACCCCTGCAATGACATCATCTGGGGCGGCTGTGGCAGAGTGTTTAGGGGAGTCGTCCTGGAACCAGAAGGTCACTGGTTCGATCCCCCGTCCAGCCGTCTCAGTCGTTGTGTCCTTGGGCAAGACACTTCACCCACCTTGCCTACTGATGGCGGTCAGAGGGTCCGGTGGCGCTGGTGCATGGCAGCCCCACCTCTGTCAGTGCGCCCCAGGGCAGCTGTGGCTACAGTGTAGTTTGCCATCATCAGTGTGTGAATGTGAGTGTGAATGGGTGAATGTCTGTTAGTGTAAAGCGCTTTGGGGTCCGGAGGGACTTGAAAAAGCGCTCTATAAGTTCAGTACCATTTACCATTTACCATATCATCTCACTACTTGGTGCAGGTGCACAGAGTTCAAAAGTAGCTGGCAGCCTTTGAGATTTGCCTTGTAAAATCTTTATTTTGCTGCATTTTTCTGGCTGCTTTTGTTGTGGCCCAGTGGTACTGTGAACTCCAGTGAGTATTTCCTGTTGGAAAATGGTTCTGATTTCAAGATGGCAGCTACTCACCACAAGAAAACTCTTTGACATACATTCAATAGTATTTCTGTATTATTTATTTCACATTTAGTCAGTTGCACACATATTACTTTTCAGTGTTTCTAAAAGGACATGGTAAAACATTGTTTCTATGCATGAAATACTGAAAGAGCTCAGTTATTGTTTGTTAGTAATGCTTAGCCGTAGCAATGAGACGAGGAACATTATGTTTCATTCATTCATTCAAAGTTAATTACCATTGGCCATTTGAGGGCAAACATAAGGCTCATTTGGCCCTTTGTGGAAATGAGTTTGATGTCCCTGTGCTAACAGATCGCCCAAGATCTTAGCTTAAACCATTAGCATGCAAGATGGCAAGCGACATTCCTTCAAGGAATGCTAGTAATTACCAGTGAACCAACAGTTACAGAAGTAACTCAGTGTTTCAAGAGAATAATACCAAACAAAATAAAAAGTTCAGAGAGGATCTGCAGACTTGATATTTAAGAGTTAGAATGATTTTTATCATATTTATATTATATTTATATTTCTAACATCTGGCATAGAAGTACAAATAAGTACACGTATATCTACAGTTTTTTTTGTTTGTTTTTCCGCTCCCTCTCAGACGGGCGAAAAACATGCTGACAGTCCAGTGAAAGTGTGTGTGTGTGTGTGTTTGCATGTGTGTGTGTGTTCACTCGAGAGGAAAAACTGCTTTGACACGGAGATTAAACTCTGTATTGTTACAAGACATTGTCTCATAGGAATGAGGGAAGAGGGGAGGAGAATGGGGTGGGGGGCTAACAGACGGGGCAGCAGGGAGAGAGGAGGATGAATGGAGGGATGTGGCAAGGAAAAAGGAATGCACGGAGGGTGAGATAAGTGGAGGACAAGAGGGGGAATTTTTTTTTTCAGTAGCAGCCAGAGGGGGTGACATAATGGAGCATAACTGGGAGGTGGAATCAGGGGGGCAGGGGTTGCTGCTGAAGCTGACTTTAAAAAAAAGGAGTGACAGGAGGGGAAAGTGTTTGTGAAGTAGGAGTGAGGTGGTGTTCTGACCCACAAAAGAACTGCAATAACGGAACATGATAACTCGGCAATTAGCAACAAGATGTCAGCTGTGTGTTTGAAACAAGCTGCTTTTTAAGTTAGAGAGCAACTGATTGTGTCAGCTTTATGTTGTAGTTTCCAAAAGTCTCGTAAGTGGTCCTTCGAGAGCAGAGCTACTTGCTTGTCTTAAATGGAAGTGAAAATTATAAAAATTAAAGACTTAGCATTCCTTAAATGGATTCTTGTCATACCGGAGTTTTATTAGTATTGACTTGAAAAATGACAGAATTTTAGTCACTGGTTAAAAATGGTAAAACCGCATAGCGGTAACATAATGACCCCGCACCCACAAGTGCACCAGAACTCAGAAGTCTTTATTCCTAATAAATGTCATGCTACTATAGATGCATCCCAAAATTGTAGTGGTGTGGGTGGGGGTCTTTTTTTGGGGGGTGGGGCATTGGTTGACCTGATGGATAGTCCCTCATCAGAGCTAAACAACCAAAGAAATCTGAAGCTCCTATGTTTAATAGTTTTTGAGTTATAACCATCTTTGTATGTCCAGATACCCCTTCTTCAGATAAATTGGGGGGTCCGGGGTGGGGCACTGATTGGTGGGCCTGATGTATAGAGCTTCATCAGAGCTAAACAACAAAAAAATCTGAAGCTTCTACGTTGAACAGTTTCTGAGTTATAAGCATTTTTGCATGTCCTGACACCCCCTCTTTGGATGGAGCCCCCTCCTCAAATGTGGGGTTTATCGTAAAACCGTTGGCTGGCGCAGTGTAGGTCAGACTCATCTACAGTCCTGCCAAATTTCATGTTGACCGGTGCAGCCGTTTTTGTGCTACGGTTGACCAAAAATCACTGAAAAAAAAAAAAAACAGTACGATAACAATATGACTCCCGCTTACGCTTCGTGTGCGGGGGTCATAATGACCAATCTTAGGTAATCTGTTGGAGCTTGGCAGAGCACTTGTGGGTGGGATGTTGATAAAGCGGTGTGCAATGAACATAGCACACCGAGGTTGTCAACGTCCTGTCAAGAAGAAACAGAACTTTCGGCAGCGGCGGGTGTTCAATTTTGTTTTGGACATGGCTCTCAGTTACTACCAAACTAAGTTTTTATTGGATATTCCCCAGTTGTACTTGTACATATATGGGCAGGTTCAACTAATTCAACCCAATTCAAGATGGCTGCCACAATTAAATTACCTTAGAAAACGCATAAATAACTACAGTATGTGTGTTGCAAATGACAATAAAACTTCCTTGAATCAGTACTTGGTTATTTCACATCACATTGCAGAATAAATTTCATCAGCTAAGTTGCTCTACAACAAATTCTTTGGTCCGTGATGACTTTCCTAACTCTGACATTTTCTTTTTCCCGTAAAAATTGCAACTGGTGTCAGTGAATCCTGGCATGGTGTGAGCCGTGGAGGTCAGTTTTATTTATTATTATTTTTTGGATTTTATGGAGGACACAACTCCTGAGTGTTAATAAGCTGTACAAAATCTTGCAGTTTCATGTCAGCTTAATACTTTTATCAAACTTTGACCAAAATAGCACCAACTCCACCTTTTAGCAATACAAGATTATAACTTAAAACTTTGTCATGAAAAGCGACAGATAATATGCATTTCTTCAAGGAAAGCTAGACCTTTAAATACATTGAGTGTCGTTTAATTAATTCATTGGTTTATTAAATATTTTATTAACAGACAGTTTTCATGGTGGTGGTCAATAACGTGGCCCCCGTATATAAAACCCTGCCTTTGAATAAACTCTTGTACAAAGAAACTAAATCGTAGTAATATTGGGTGTTTTTATACAATCATGTGTTTTAGCAGAACTTTGCCAAACTCTTTGTTGTTTGTTTTCAACTCAACATGACAAAGTAAAGTGCACCTAATATAAACTAACAAAGCTTATAAGGAGGAAAAAAACTGACCAGCTGAACCAGTCTCAGGTTTTTACAATGCAATGTTGACATCCTCTGATAATGAATCATGAAGGCACAATGGCTGCAAACTGATCATTTTAAGAGTCCAGGTCATTTCTTCCAAAGAGTTATTTTAGGATGGACACAAATGACTACACGTCCCACCAAATGTTTTCTCATCCAGCTTGTAACAATCAGCACAAAACAGAAAAAGAGACAAAAGACAAAAAGATAAAAGAAGTGGCGAGCAGGCAAATTGCTGAGTTTGAGGAATGCCATTTTCTGTTTACAATGAAATGAGGTGGGGGAAGAGAAGGTGTCAGAAAGACCTCATTCCCTATCTCCTTCACTTGATGGTGGGTGTTTTCAGAATCCCCCCCAGGCCAAAACTGAAGGGCAACCACTCACATCTTTTAAGAATGTTCCCATTTCGACGAGAATCATCACAGGTCGGCAAATTTTTGTCCACGTGGACAGTGTGAATACGCAAGATCGACAGAAATCTCCTAAAAGTTTCTGTGGGTCATGGAGGTTTAGCAGCTGAAGTAACTTTTAGAATTTTAGTGGATGATCATTTCTAAAACTGAAGAGAAATTCACAATTTTAATGTTGGAGAACTAACATTGTTTTTATGAGGAAAAGAAAATTGTACATTTTTGTCCAAATATCATAGCTCTGAGTTTCCAACTGAAGCTTGAAATTTAAAACAAGATGTATAAAGATAAATTCAATAAATTCAGTGAATGCAAAATAAATGTAAGAGGCAACTTCAGCCAGAAATTGCAAAAAACAACAAAAATCAACAGGCCTAAATTAGAAGTTGGGTTTTACAAAAATTGGAAATTAGAATCAGATGAAGAGAATATAAGTCATGCATTTGAAGCCAAACAGTCTTTAAATGAATGTACAGTATATTCTTTTTATGGCAGAGTTTTATACAGATCAAGTTATGTTGATAATTATGATTTATCAGTTCTGATTAAACCTTGAAAGTAACATTATGCACAATCTCATGCTCAAAATATGTATTGGTAATCAGTCTCTATCATATCAAATTTTAGACCTATATATCCATCCATCCATCCATCCATCCATCCATCCATCCATCCATCCATCCATCCATCCATCCATCCATCCATCCATCCATCCATCCGTCCATCCGTCCATCCATCCATCCGTCCATCCGTCCATCCATCCATCCATCCATCCATCCATCCATCCATCCATCCATCCATCCATCCATTTTCTTTACCCATTTCTTCCTTCCAGGGTCACAGGGTCCAGTGTTACCCATGTCCAGAAGTCACAGTCCAAAGGGCGGGGTACACCCTGGACAGCTCAGAAGTACATCCAAGGGACACATAGAATCAAATGGAACAAACAACCATTCACTCACACTTAGGGACAATTCAGAGTTGCCAACTACCATAACATGCATGTTTTTGGTCTGTAGAAGGAAACCAGAGTACCTGGAGAAAACTCACGCATGCACAGAGTAAACATGCAAACTCTACCCAAATAGGTCCCCTGCCAGCATTAAATCCTGTGACATTCTTGCTGAAAGACAACAGCTCTACCAATTTTAGATCAATATTGGTAATTGTTCATAAATCTAAAGTAAGTAGGCGGCCATCATAAATTTCGTTGACTTAAAAAGATAATCAGTGGTGTTTGTACACCCAGTGATTGATTTCTGGGAGGTTTATTAAAATACATCTAGTGGTTTATAAGATATGTTGCTAAAAGAGTTAATTGTAACAGGTTATAAAGTTTTAGGGGTGGTGCAGGGGGATTAGGTATTTTCCAGGCACATAGTTAAATTCTATTCCCCAGTCACAAAACAGTTGATTTTAAAATGCTGTATATGTAAAGAAATAAATTTGATATTTCATCATAGCCTATAAACACCTTGAAATTGGCCAAGAGCTTCCTACCATTTCTAACACTCCCACTTTAGCATGTCTTAAAACAATGCTTCTTGCTGTGTAAATAGACAGTGCTTTGTACCAGCAAGTGTTGAGGCAGTTCCAAATGTGTACCACAGGAAATGCAAGGATTTCTTAAACATTCATAAATGAGTCAAAACACTCTTGGTATGTTTTGTATGAGGGAATGACATTATAACATGATATGAAGCTCAAAAAGGTCGATTTTGCATAATAACCCCCTTTAAGAACATATCTTGATCAATCAATAAGTGATCGGAGAACGCATTTAATATGACTCAGCAATTTTCACACCAAATGTTAGCTCATTATCTGTAAAATTGACCGAGTTACAGCCACTGTTTGTGTCTGCTAAAGTTGAGTAGCTGTGGCTCCATCTTGAAATGGGGGTGAATTCCAAAAGTTATTCAGTTGTAGAGGCCGATCTAATGATTACATACTTAGAGATTCATTAATATCTGTACATTTTAGCCTTCTGTGCTAAAATGTACAGTAGTAGCTGAGACTCAATAACACCAATGCTAACACTAAACCAAAGCAGGGGGCTAGGGATAAAATAATTTTGTTTTCAGAGGCAACCAATTGAAAACCTACAAAAAGGACATTTCTACATGCTTCCCCTCGTAAATACATTTTTACGTACAGTGGGGTGCGATGATTGTTTGGATAAAAAAAATCAGTTAAATATATGACATAGGGGACAAACAGTGATATTTGAGAAGTGAAATGAAGTAGATATGATTTACAGAAAGTGTGCAATAACAGGTTAAACTAAATTAGGCAGGTGAATAAATTTGGGCACAGTTGTCATTTTATTGATTTCAAAACCTTTAGAACTAATTATTGGAACTTAAATTTGGTTTGGTAAGTTCAGTGACCCTTGACCTCCATACACAGGTGACTCCAATTATGAGAAAGGGCATTTAAGGCAGAGGTTCTCAAACTGGGGTCCCAGGACTCCCAGGGGTCCGTGAGAGGTATCTTGGGGGTCCTCAAAAAATTTCATTAAATTGTTAGTTTGATTTTTTTAAATGCATGGAGAACAGTAAACTAATAAAACAAACATAATAGTCTAAGTAAAAATATAAATGTGACCCGTCACATTCAAATGAGGATTAAGTCCAAAAGTGGCATGTGGAGAAATAGACATATATAGGGTTTGAGGGTTAAAGGGTTTTGATTTAACCATTTGCAAGATTTGCATTTTGTCAAAATATAATGAATTAATGCCTTATCAATGAAWCATTTGAATGAACTGTCTGAAATATGATCCTAAAAACATTTTTGAAGCATTTTTTTGAGCAGTAGCAACAAAAATCCTGATTTTGAATTTTTCCCTGTGAGCTAACAATGATTTTGTTTCTTTCTAACTGGGAAATCTTAACATATAAATAATATTTGAGGTTTATTCTTTATATTAACATAAAAAAATACTCTATAAATTTACATAAAATTAGGATTCAGACCAAACAGTAATGTATTATCATAACCAACAAGACAAATTAAGTTATATCTCTGGATAAGCTGATGATATTAGAATGATCCAGGTATCAAAATGTAGCTTTTAAACCAGGAATCTGAAAATGTAATTAGGTCATTTTGACAAAATTTGACTTAATCCTCATGTCGATATGAAGGGTCACATATTCCCATGGAATTTAGGGGTTGAAATGACAATAAATTATCTTTTAAAACAGCATGGGGTTTATGAGGGGTCCCTGGAATTTTTTTCGCCATTGTAAGGGGTCCCCAGACCAAAAAGGTTTGAGAAACCCTGATTTAAGGGGGGCAATTGTAGGTTTTTCTCTTCTTTGCGTCTTCTCTGAAGAGTGGCTGCATGGGAGTCTCAAAACAACTTTCAAATGAGCTGAAAACAAAGATTGTTCACCGTCATGGTTTAGGGGAAGGATACAGAAAGCTATCTCAGAGATTTCAGCTTTCAGTCTCCTCTGTGAGAAACATTGTGAGAAAATGGAGGACCACAGGCACAGTTCAAGTCAAGGATTGAAGTGGCAGACTGAGAAAAATCTGGAATAAACAGAAGTGAAGGATGTTGAGAACAATCAGAGTCAACCCACAGACCAGCACCAAA
>NW_013952623.1:399882-401346 GCF_001266775.1 Austrofundulus limnaeus
GTAAGAGTGAGGGTGAGAGAGAAAAAGAGAAAAGAGAAAAAGACACTGACCCGGATTTTTGGCTAAAAATGGTAATGATGAGGGTAATGAATGCAGTGGAACAATGAAACAGACAAGAACAGCCTCGCTCGTCACAAACAGGATTATCCATGATTCATTTTTTTTACAAAGCGAAGTAATATTAATAAAGTCTTCTAAATATATGGGATTATGTGGGATTATAAATCAATTAAAACTTAAATTGACTATAAACACTTATTTACATGAAGCATGAATAAATAAAAAGCCAGTTTCTTAAAAGACAAGGAGGATTCTTAATGAACTTTTATGATCTACAATTAATTCAAAAATGAAAATATTGATACTTCGATGCTTCAGTCATTTCAGGTGATGTACCTCATTAACAGGAACACTGTGGAAAGTAACTAAACTTTTGAAATCTTGTCTAAATCTAGTTGGTGGGAACTACTTTTCGCCTGAGTAATGCAGAAACGCAGTGGCATGTGCTCGGTCACTCAGTCTGTAGATGCAACTCAATCTCACTCCTGACTCGTCAACAAATTGATGCTTGGTTAGGTAGCTGTCTACGTGCAGGTTTGAATGCGTCAGATACCCCTCCTCACGTCATGTGTTAACGAGATGAGACGGAGGAGGAGGAGCGCGATGTCATATTTTTGAAAAGAGTAGGAAATGAGCGACAACTAACCATCCCAGACCCTAAATTCAACTTCTATTAGCCATATACAGCCTGTCCCTGACCTCAGACCCTAAAATTAACCATTAACCCTGATACCTCATATTAACCACAGACCCCGAACCCAAAGACCCCTATGTGGCACAACCCGTAAAAGCTGCGGGCAGCAAAATCTGACGTGAGGGGGGTACCAGACGCATCAAAACTGGACGCAGATGGTCCCTGACCAAGCGTCAATATGTTGACGAGTCGGAAGTGAGAACATGTTGATGGATGTTACATGTTCAGTATTTTCATGTTGACATGTTTATTCAATGTGAAAGTTTTATTTTTTATAGTAGTTCTTAATAATTAAAGGGGCAATATCATGTAAAATCAGCTTTGAGTTTTATATCATGTTATAATGTTATACTCTCATAAAAAACATGCCCAAAGCCTTGCTCTGACTCATTCATGCATGTTTGAAAAATCCTGCAGCGGTTTTAGGAAGCCATGCTGAGGAGCAAAACGACAGGTGGGGACCAGAAACGCCCCTGGGACGTGTCTTTAAGCCGAGCCTCTTCATCACGGAGCGCACCTCCCCACGCCACACACCCCGCCCATGACTCCTGCAGGCTCTCTGCAGTAACAAAGCAAAGTGAAAGTGAAACTTAAAACTGTCTGCTGCTCTTAACACTACTGCTCACGCAGTGAAGCTCTTTTCAGATTCAAAATGTCTTTGAGGAAATGTATATTCAGATGCCAAGTAAACTGCATCATGGCCCATGCCC
>NW_013952623.1:401446-407152 GCF_001266775.1 Austrofundulus limnaeus
ATTGTAATGTCTTCATTATTTTATTCAAGTATTTCTGTTGTATTAGCTCAGCTGTATTGTAACTGAATCAATATACTTGTGTCTTTAAAATGAGTAAATAAATTACTTTTATGTCTTGTATTCTTTATAAAGCTATCATTTGAAATTCACAACTTTTTTAGATTTATCAGACACAGGTGTATTTGCACAGTGTATCAGTATCATTGAAACCAGCCTGAGTTTTACCCTGTATTGGAACTGGAGAGGAAACTGGTGGTATTGAACATCATTAGTGGAAGTTTGGCTGACACTGATCCCCAACACACAATCTACACTCATAAAACAGATGTAGTGGGTTTACTTAAAAAATGTCAACTGGTTCCATTCAACTGAAATGAGTAATAGCAATGCATTTACTTTTTAAAGTAAATCCATTACATCTGTTTTTCAAATGCAAGCAAGCAAGAGAAAATGTTAATTTTATTACTCAAAGATTTGTTTTACAAAACAATTATTTATATATTTGATTTAGCAACAAATTATTAAACATATTCCTCAATAATCTGAATAAAAACTTAACCTCATTAAATAATGTCAGAACAGTTTTTTTAAACTTTTTTTACACAATGACAACATCCTTTAGAATAGATAATCTCCTTAAGGTCCCTAACAATCAGCTTTAATTTTATATGAAAGCGTTCTTTCTTATTAAATTTACTTTTTCTGCTTATCATCATAATTGGAGCGAAGCTCTAAACACAAATATTCAGTTTATACAAATATATATCAGTTTGAACTAATTTTGAATTCTGGACTCAAAGTACACATGATGTTTTTGAAAGTTCATGTTTTGTTCATTAGAAAACAATGATTTTTGGGGTGTCTTAATTAAATCCTGACCTACTGTGCTTTGAAGCATGTGTCAATCCAAAGGCCCGCAGGCCAAATCCTTTAACATTGTATCTGACTGCAACATCAACACTTTAAATGTGACATAGTTTCATGATTTCTCTCTCTCTCTTTTTTTTTTTTTACTTTATTTGGTGTATTTTCTCATGACAGTTTGCCCACTTTCAAGCCAAAATAATTTAATTAGAATTTTTCAGGAATCTTCAGGTTTTCATGTGGAAAGAGCAGCAGAAAATCGACAAGAAAAATCTTTTTCTGTATTCTTTTCTTATTTTAAAGCCATTTAATTGGAATATTAATGAGTTGAAAAACAGATTTGCTGTTTTATCTTAGAAATACGTACATAAAAAGTAGTAGAGTAATGCCAAACATGTGAACCTCTTCGGACGTTTACCTGTACAAAGAGCCTCAAAAATCCATAAATTTTGCGAAAAATCCGTACAACTCACACCCGCGTGGGGGGTGGGGGTGGGGGGTCTGTCAGCTGCGGACATGAAAGTGCCTGCTGCGAAGCAGGAGAAGAGGAGAGCGGAAAAAGTTCAAAACTTATTTCTAGCGGCAGAACAGGTTGGAAGGTGGCTGTTTGAGGTTATCTATTGTTTTTTTAATCATCCTACAGGCTCTGACATGTTAGATAAATTTGAAAATGAGATTTTGAAAAAATCCATAAAACTTGAAAAAATCCATGAGATTGCTCTATACGTCCATTTACTACAAAATGACGTAAAATCCTTATAACTTACAGACAATCCGTACAAGTTGACGTATGTAATGCATACGAAATGACTCTAATGATGGCTCATTATATTCAATCTTTTTTACTTAATCCATTAGGTCATGTATGTTCTATATGCAACATAAAACTTAATTTGTAAAAGGTAATTTGCATTTTTTCAAGAACAGTTTGTCATATAACATTTTTTACAGTAAATATTAATAGAAATTGGCAATTTTTTTGGACCAAGTTTTGAATGTTGGCAGCTTTGTAACACCCCTGCCTTAAATTACTTTGTCAAAATGTCAAATTTGCAGTTTTCTGAAATAGAAAGTGACTTCTAAGATATTTTAGTTTTTAATTTAGCATACAGAGAATTGTGTTACAAAGATGTATAGTTCCTGTTCATTTTAACAATCTGACTATTATATGATTGAATGTGCCAATGATGGGATTTTAACATTTGTATACAATTAAAACATTTTTTATTCCTCCAGAAATATATATTTTTAATCACCAAATGGTTTCTCGGTTAAAGCCAAAGCAGAAACACTCCCTGGCAGTAGGTAGGCTCAGGTTTGCCTGGCAACCTGGTGTCCCAGCCACCCACGTTGCTGTGGTAACCAATGAGGATGTGGCACTGCCATGAGGAAGTGGTCACCATGGACATGAGCCAAAGGGCAGCTGGTGTGTGTGTGTGTGTGTGTGTGTGTGTGTGTGTGTGTGTGTGTGTGTGTGTGTGTGTGTGCATCTAAACACGCCTGAAAGTAAAGGTAGGAGTGGGCTGACCCCCCCTTAATGCATGACTGTTTCCTTCAGAGCTGCAGGGTGGGGGATGGAGNGTGTGTGTGTGTGTGTGTGTGTGTGTGTGTGTGTGTGTGTGGTTGCTCATTTGAATACAGCGTCCTGAATCTGTCGAGAAGCCGTATGCTCTTTTTTTTTCAGCCCATAAACACGAAACAATCAGCGCTTTTGTTTTAACGCTGTTGTTCTGTTTCATTAGTTTGTCCCGCTCACCCCCACTACCACCACCACCTGCAAGCCCTTTTATTCCAAACATGCAATTACACACATGCACTTTCAAAACTTTGCCTTTTTTTTTAAAACAGCTTAACTTTTTTCTCACCTTTTTAATAGCTTATTTTTCAGTTCCTACTTGTCCAGTCAGGTAAATGAATCCATTTATTTAAACATCTTATCTGTATCAAAGAGGCTTTCAGCAGCTAAGAGTGAAAACAACATACTGTATCTAGATTTGTTTTGATGGAGAGGGACACAAAGGTTTAGGTCATGGTGTGTGTGTTGGGGGATGGGGCCTTAGAGTGTGTTGGGAGTGTGTGAGAGGGAAAGTGGGCATTCAACCCCCCCCCCCCCCCCCCACACACACACACAGATCTAACCCGGGGCCGATTAAGGCCAGAAACTCTAATTATGCTCCAGAAAACGTGCCAGACTGTGGCACCCATCTGTGCCTGAAGTTTTCATTACAAAGACATCCATTTGTGCTTCCATCCATCCAGGATTATACACAAATAAACAAAAAACACAAAGTTACAGCTGAACAAAATGACCATCGTCAATTACATGATTGTCACAAAAGTTTTGGATCTGATTGTTCGAGAACAGTCGAATGATGACAAACCATTCGTCTGGGTTTTATGGGAACTGATCTTGAACAAGTCACTGCTTCATGCTCACACTGGGTTCCATGGTGACCACATTGCTTCTCACATCCCTTCACGCCCTCAAGTCAAGTTATGAATCACAAGTCGTGTTTCCATCCAATTCTAATTCGAATTTTGAGCGAATTTTTTAAATTTTGCACAAAGGAAAGAACGAATAAATGCAAATCAGACGTGTTTCCATCAACCGGCTTGAAGCGAATCAATTACGTCAGAGGCATGCGTGTAGTAAACAGGAAGTAAAAGTCGCATCTCAGGACAATGGAGAGAAGTTATCAGGAACGTGTTGCTACTATCAGGAAAGTTATAATTATTCTGTCATATCAACTCATTCTGGTGATGTTACTGCTGTCTGGAGACGTAGAGAAAGAAATGCAATTTTTTTTTCACGTTACGGGAATGAGAAAATGCCGACAGCGGGAGGAGGGTCCAGCTGCAGTCGCAACTGCAGTTGCTCTGGTACCGGGACCGGTACCGTTCAGACAGCGGGAACAGCTGGTCTAACACATTCTCACTCCCGACTCGTCAACATATTGACGCTTTTCCAAAGTTCCCTCTGCGTCTTATTTTGATGCGTCGGGTAACCCCCTCGCATCAGTCCTTGCCGCCCGCGGCTTTTCTGGGTTGCGCCACCAGGGGTCTTTGGGTCGGGGGTCTGAGGTTAACATGGGGGATCAGGATAAATGGTTAAGTTTAGGTACTGGGGTCAGGGATAGGATGTCTACAGCGAATATTGGGTAATTTTAGGCTTTGGAACACGTAGTTGACGTGAATTTCCTATATTTCCTAAAAATGGTTAATTTTAGGTCCTAGGGTCAGGGACAGGATGTCTAAAGTGAATGAAGGTAATTTTAGGATTTGGGACGGTAGTTTTTGTGCATTTTCTACACTTTCAGAAATTATGAAAACAAATTCCGCCCAACTCATCAAAAAATGACGTAAGGGGAGTACCCGACACAATCAAAAATGGATGCAGAGGGAACTTTGGAAAAGCGTCAATATGTAACGACTCGGGAGTGAGAATAGGTTGGCTGATCAACAATGTGAGGTAAATGTTCACTACGTCAGAACTTATTCAGCAAATGTGTTTCCATCTCTCCTTTTGCACATTAACTCTTTTTCAAAAAACAAAAACCACCGAGCATATCAACTTTTATGCGAATTAGAGGAATTTTTTCGAATCGTGCTGTTTCCATTCACCTTTTCTGATGCAATACTTCAAGATGTACATTAAAAAACCTTGATGGAAACACGCTACATTTTTCCTTCTTATGCCCATGCAGTTGTGTACAAGTGCAGTGAAGATCCTGTGCATAAAAATACTAACCTTTTTAGAACTAGCTTTAAGCATTTTGTTTGACAGAAAATGCTTTTAAACCAGATTCACCACTTAAGCTCTGATGACATCAGACTTGTTTCAGATGTTTAACCATAGAGGACCAGAAAAAGACAAGAGTAAATGGGACTGAGGATCCTGAAAAATTGTCATTTTTTGCCAAAAGTTGCTAAAACACAACCTTTTAAAAACGAAAATATCAAAGGTCGCACCTCTGATTTAACCACTAAACAGGTGACAACCTTAACAATAATGGCTAATTACATGCTTTTTTGGACTCAACTCAAGCTCACTGCAGCAAAACTTTCACATGCAGTATTACCTCAATAGCCTAAATGCCTAAATGCCACGGCCATTGATGACGTATTTCCGTTAAAATTCTGCCCACGCACCGCCCTTCCATTTTCTGCCTACTGCCTTTTGTTTTTAGCGTAAGCTCCTAGAACTAGTCCATATGTAAAAGTCACAAAAGTTAAAGCCTCTGTAAGCTACTCATATAAAATGTGAGTTCTGCTGTGTGCTGTTGTGTCCACTGACCAGTAGGTACAAGAGAGTACTTAGTTTTTCTCTATTTTCCTCTTGATGAGGAAGAAAAGCGACAGCAATGGATCATAGCATTACAGGGAAAACTTAGCTATAAAAGCTCACGCTCGCGTTTGTAATCAGCATTTCTAACCTGAGGATTTTCAAGAGTCAGCATCAGAAATGAGAAGACGGAGGTTACAAAAGGGAAAAGTACAATTACCCCCCTTTTACTGCCAAGACGAGAGAGGAAAGACCTCCAGAGGACAGCTAGCAGGAAGCTAACACAGATGCCAGTAAAGAGACGTTCTAAGGATCACGATTATGCTGCTTCTCCAGACTCTGCAGTTGTGGATTTAGTGCTGAAGGTAAATTATATTATCCGGTAGGAAATCCACCAGCTACAGGAACAGTTTAAGGGCCTGACGCTGAGGCAGCTGTTCGTCATTCATCGTTTTGCTGCTTCCAACCAGATCCTTCACAAGGTAGGTGTGTGTGTGTGTGTGTGTGTGTGTGTGTGTGTGTGTGTGTGTGTGTGTGTGTGTGTGTGTGTGTGTGTGTGT
>NW_013952623.1:407281-409415 GCF_001266775.1 Austrofundulus limnaeus
GTGTGTGTGTGTGTGTGTGTGTGTGTGTGTGCACGCTTGTGTTATACAGAGTATGAAATTATTTTAAGCAACTTTTTCATGAGTTTTATGCAAAAGTAAAAACTTGTTAAGAGTGTATATTACAGCGTAGACAAAACTCGAGCACTGAGTGCGCCCTTCCCCTCCCGTACCGAGAGCAGCAGAACCTCTGCCTGATAATCATTACATTTTCAGTTCACCAACGTCAGGGAAAACGATCCAAACCATACAAGTCGCCCATCAATTTAAAGCCCAGGCTCTGCTCTTTCCAACAATATAAGTGTCACAGCTCTACGTGAAAAATTCACAGAACAAGCAGACAAGGAATAGCGAAAAAGGCTAAATTCTGGAACCATAAACACAAACATCTTTCATTTGTTTTTATGGCTTTAATCCACTTTGGAGTGATTTTTTTCCCACTTGGCTGGACCTGTACGTCTCCTGTGTTAAAGTTGGTACATTTAATATGCTAATTCTGTACTGTGGAGATCAAGAGTTGTTGTTGAGTGAAAAAATCTTTTGCTAACACAGCGTTGCCTGCAAACCGGAAGACCGGTGCGTGGCCAAAGAATGAGGAAGTGCTAGATCGGAAGTCCGTGGCATATAGGCTATTAGGGTTGTCCCAATACCAGTTTTTCTCAAACAGAGTATGAGTACTTTGGTTTGTGTACTCGCCGATACCAAGTACTTACTGAGTTAGAACTAACATTACAAAACAACTTTGAAAACACATTTCTTTTATTTAAAACATGATGGCTCTCCTTCCTTATAGGCCTACAGCCCCTCTGACTGGATCAAATCAAATATACAGCACGATGCATACTGTTGCAAAGTTTTTAAATTTAAAAAAAATTCTTTCAACTTGTATAAAAAAAACATGGAAGTGACAAACCTGTTTACATAAAATGTAAACTGGAACACATTCATTGGACTGTCGATACCTGTATCCTCATATTGTACGAGCATTTGTAAAAATGCTGGTATTGGAACCAATTTCAATACACCACTAAAAGCATTGCTGTGTTCTTTTGAGAATAAACAATAACAAAAAAACTTTTGTTTGTTGGACAAGACCTAAAATGTAGAAACTTTTTTGAAAATGAGCTGAATATAAAGAGGTCTCACCTTGACGTCAGAGAAGTACATTTTGAGCATGTTGGAGGAAGGGTAGCGAGTATAGAAGAACATCAGCTTGGCTTTCTTCAGATGGTTTGGAGATAAGCCCTCCTGAATCTGAACAATAACAAGTTAAGGAGCCAACAAAACCTTTTACAAGTACACATTATCTGAAAGTCATGAGCACATAAATGTAAGATTGAAGTCATCTATTACTACACGTTAAAAATGTTTCAGACATCTTTAATGGGCCTTTATACAACAATATGGCATTTTTCTAAGCTACTCGTCTGCAAAACAATTGATACTGATTCGTTTCATACAGTATACCGTTGACACAAACATGACCAGCTCGTAAGATCTCTTCCTCTTACTGGTTCCATAAAACCCAAACATAACTTTTGAGTCAATTTCTCTGCTCCTCTTTCTGCATTGAAAAATTGAAGTTATGGAATTTTTGGTCATGACGTCACAGATATTGGAAAGATCTTATGCAATCTGTTAGCACTTATAACATGTGATGTGTCTCAGCAGCAAACACATCCAGCTCAATATCTGTAGAAAACTAAAGTGGTCAACCTATGTTTGTGTTTTCTACAGGCAAATAGGTGTAACGCCATCTGAAATAGACCATTTTCAAAGTTACAAATGTTCGAAGCACCGGCATCACACGTCATTTGTAACAAATACCGAGGTTGCTCTGGAAATGTCAAAGAATTGACTAAATTCAACCAATAAATTTACACCATTATAAAGACCCGATGTATTTGCTCCAAACTGATTTGTATTAAACTTTTCTTCATAGATGAGATTTTCAATATATATATTTAAGTCATAAACCTGTTTTTTGAGCTGGTTTCATTAGCAATTTCGTACAAGAGTTGAAAGTGAATTTTATTATAAATCATTATTACACGCGCAGAAGTCCACACTTAACTGCTGGATCATTTAATAAAGTAGGAAGTTGACCAGTAAGATCTAAAATAATAAAATATTTTAA
>NW_013952623.1:410327-412718 GCF_001266775.1 Austrofundulus limnaeus
TGTGTGTGTGTGTGTGTGTGTGTGTGTGTGTGTGTGTGTGTGTGTGTGTGTGTGTGCCGACAACAGCTGTGGCCCACTCCGCTGCCATTTCCCCACCACATTAACAGGCCTATAATCTATCAGAGAAGATGAGGCAATCAATGGAGCCCCCTGCAAGGTCAATTAGCACACAGTGAAACGCACACACACTTACACACACACACATAAAAAAACACTAAACCCCAGGGGCCATGTATGGCTGGAGAGAGCAAATCAAAAACAGTCTGAGGAGAAGAGATTTAAAATGTTTAAATAAACATTTCAATAAAAGTGTTGCATTTTATAGTTGGACACCACCAAAAGGTAAAGGCAAGTGAATGTTTTAGCCCTTTTGTGTGTGACATCTAATGAACAAATTATAATGAAACCTCCATAAAGGCATATTGGGATGTTCGTCTACCAATGAATAACAAATAATGAGCAAAAGATTTGTTGTGACATTAGCTGAAAGTGATCCTCAACACATACAGTAATCTAAGTGCTGATAGATCAGGAAAGAACTTTGGTTAAAACTCTGGCCTGTAGGATGATGGGTGTAATGTTTCCATTCAAAGAATGAAATAGTTTACTTTCACAATAATGGATGTAACAAAATAGTTCTCAATGCTGGATTTGATTTAGCAAAAAACAAAAAAACAAAACTGAAACCTATTCATCAATGTTTGAAATTATAACCTAATTTGATTAAATACCCACATAACAGGCAGGTGTGGGCCAGTTCTGGTGTCAAGCTGGCACTGCTGGTGTGGTATGGCTATGGTATGGTATGGTTTGTCATCTGCATGTGGGCCAGGTCTGTCAGTGGTGACATTGTTTTAAGATGGCCCAAGTATGATTTAGTTTATGCAGCCCAAATCTGTCAATGGCTTGGTTATTGTTTGGTTTCCGTGGTGCTGGCTGGTGTATGTGCCACCAGAGGGCTGTCATTCTTTGTGACATCCAGGCAAAATGTTAAGAGTGGTGGTGCCTGGTATGTGCCAAAACTGGGCCAGACAAATTTTGCTTTTGGGATTGTCATGAGATTGCCCATCATCATATCACTTCTCACATAATCTTGGGTCACGTTCACACCATTATGATCTTAATGCTCAACTTCTATTGTCGTTTCATCAAATCGGATCTTTATGCGTGGTTCCTCACATAGTTTAAAAGCAACATCCATCAGACTCCAGTGGCATTGATGTGATCTGCATACTCAGAAGAAATCCCGTAATACTTAGCGTACTGTTTACAGAAGTATGGATGTTGTAGTGTTTCGATTCTGATGTTGTACAGTTAAAGTATTTGACCTGATTGTTTCAACCAGTCTTTACATTTGAATCAGCCTCTTGCCGGCTACTCTGGTGTGGCATTGTATTTTTTCGGAACAGCAGCGACCAACTAAAAGTGAAACTTACTGAAGTATCAATCCTGTAACTTTAGTATCGATACTGTCCAACACCAACATTACTATCATATATTGGAAGTGGATTCTCCATCCTCCAGGACATGGCAAATTATAGGAAAAAACATGAAGCAACCAGACTTCTGCTCTGTAGCTGAGGACATGTTGAGTTCCAAGATATAAACTGCACAAGGTTCCAAATGTTTAGTTTGATCTGCTAACCCCCACACATTTCCATCCAATGTACTGTAAATTTGAATTTAGAGCAAATTTTAAAAATTTTGCAAAAAGGAAAAAAAAAGAAGAAATGCGAATCAAACGTGTTTCCATCAAGTGGCTTGAAGCAATTCAACGCAGTGTAATTACGTCAGACGCATGTGTGTAGTAAACAGGAAGAAGTTGGAATCTCAGAAAGAAGTGATCAAGAACGTGTTGCTACTATCAGGAAAGTTGTAATTATTCTATCATATCAACTAGTTCTGGTGATGTTACTGCTGCCTGGAGACATAGAGAAAGAAATGCAATTCTCTTCATTTTATGGGAATAACTGAGAATACACCGACAGCCGGAGGAGGGTCCAGCTGCAGTTGCTCAGGTACTGGGACCAGTACTGTTCAGACAGTCGGAACAGCCAATCAACCATGTGAGATAAATGTTCGCGACGTCAGAACTGATTCAACAAATGTGTTTCCTTCCCTCCTTTCGCACATTAACTCTTTTTCGAAAAACCCCAAAAACTACCTCAAGCGAACGTATAAACTTTTATGCGAATTAGAGGAATTTTTTCGAATTGTGCCGTTTCCATTCCCCTTTTCTGATGCAATACTTCAGAAAACGTTGATGGAAACACGGCTATTGAGGTAAAAGTCAAATGAAATGCGACAACCATTCAGACTGTGGTCATTTTTGAAAAACTTATGAATCCAGTTTAGTATCACATTTTGAAATGACCTGGGTAAGATTGGGGG
>NW_013952623.1:413583-424444 GCF_001266775.1 Austrofundulus limnaeus
TGTGTGTGTGTGTGTGTGTGTGTGTGTGTGAATGGAAGGGGTGGATTGAGAGGCGAGGTGGGGGTGGATAAATTCATAAATGAATGGAGGACATCTGCTCAGCTCAATACAAAGGATTAAAGATACACAGACCTGAGTGTGTGTTGTGGGAGAGGGAGAGCCTTTCAGGTGAGCTGTGATCTGTGAAAAAGGCCTCAAGCTGCACTGAAGTGAAGCCACAGACAACAACAAAAAAAAAAAATACTCATCGATATCATGGAACTCAGACACATTGTACATCTTAAACTACAAACAGAGAAAGGTAATCTAAGAGAGAACGTGTGAAGGTTTCTGCAACACTGGCCTTTTTGAGGAATTGTGTGAAAATTAGGCTACGTTCACACTGCAGGCAAGAGCTGGCCCAATCCAGTTGTACCTTTTCTTTTTTTTTACCTAGTTGTGACCCATAGCAGATTTGTAATGACAATTTGAACGTGACAGATCCAAATTTTTTTTTTCAAATACAACCCAGGTCACTTTCATGTGATACGAAATGAGATGTTTTTCAAAGTCATTGCAGTCTGAACAGTTATGTTGTATCTCAGACTTTTACACATTGAAGCAGAAGAATACGGATCGACCCAAATATCGAGATTCTTGATATTATTAATACCAACGTCGTGCAGTTAAAAGCTCGGTACGCCACGCATCTTTAGCTACAGAACAGAAGTCCAGTTCCGTCTTTTTTTAAATCTGTTTTAGACTTGCCACGTCCTGAAAGACAGATTTACACCAACGTATGATACTAACAGTGGTGCATCAACATGTTGGATACTAGCATGATGAGATCGAAAGATGAGTCTTTTTCTCCTTTTAGTATATTGCAGAAGTGCAATTCTGTCCCAGAACAAAGATAAATAAAAATGTGACCACACACTTGATGGTTAATTGGCCATAAACGCTCAGAGTTTAGTGAGAGACCATTCAAATTTCTTGCATTTTCTCACAATATTGTGCCAACTATTCCACAGCAGTTGCGGCTCAGTGAGATACCATCTTCAGAGAGAATCTTTGGTGAGGTGGTATTCAGTGTTTATGTTTGAGTGTATGGACAGAGATTCTTTTTTTATATGGTTAAAAATGTTGTAGACAGGGATTAACTGATGTGATATTTGATTTAGATTATAATTTGCAAGACAGAACAATTCAGCTATCTTACCTAGAGGTGTAAAGGCTGGAAATGTTTGTCCAATCTAAACAAATTAAAAAGTAGCTTTCTTGAAGGAATGCATATCGACCACCACCTTGCATGCCAAAGTTTTAAACAATGATGCCATGCAATCTGTACTCGGGTTTGTGTTCTCAATGACTCTCGATTCCAACCACATCAGATTTTAGCTGAAAACTGACCAAGTTAGAGCCTTTTTTATGTTTGCTGGGGTGAATTAGCTGTTGTTTGGTGCTAACCTTCAGTGATAGATGATTACTTTAAAGTTTCATTAAAATCATTAGAGATGTCTTAGACAGACTAACACATGCTCACACAGATGATTGACTATTTATCAGAGTGGTTGGTAATGAAGGAGAAAATACAGTTTAATAATAAAAATGATACATCAAACCTATAAAGTGCTTTTTTAGGACACTTTAAAGAAGCTTGGTGGTGGTAAGCTACATTGTAGCCACAGCTGCCCTGGGGCAGACTGACAGAGGCGGGGCTGTCATGCACCGGTGCCACTGGACCCTCTGACCACCACCAGTAGGCAAGGTGGGTGCAGTGTCTTGCCCAAGGACAGAATGACTGAGATGTACGGAACAGGGGATGAAACCAGCGACCCACCAATTACAGGATGACTCCCCCAACCACTCAGCCTTTTACACTTTAGAAACTGTTACTATATATCAAACTGTTATGTTTGAACTTACATGATCTCATAAGTTACTTATAAGTTGCATATAATATTAACTAACATACAGAGCCTGTGAGGGGACATGGGGGGATTTTTTTTTTCTTTTGCGTTCCCACGCAATACTTTTGCGTTACGTCTCAATAGTTTTGCGTTACTTGGCAATAGTTTTGCGTTACCTCGCAATATTGTTTTGCGTTCCCACGCAAAAGTTTGATTTGTATATGAACTGAATTAAATCAGACTTTTATTTTGAAATATCAAGTTACCAAAACAGGATGTGTCGCCACAAGTTCAAGAAATTGACATTGATGTTGCGTGGCTGTACTGTGTTAAAATATCAGCATACGACATACTTCCATGCGTGGCTGTTGGATATATTCATGCTGAAGCTGAATTAAAGTAGTAGGCTAACGCGCTAATGGTAAACGAGAATTTGTTAAAAACCGGCAGGCACAACAGTGATAAACTACTTTTGCGAGGGAACACAAAATGTATTGCGAGGTAACGCAATACTTTTGCATGGGAACGCAAAAAGAAAAAAATCCCCATGTCTCCTCGCAGACTCCTACAAACAAGATACTTTCTCCTTTGTAAAAATAAAAAAAAATGTGGAATTAATTTGTTTCTTTTTCGTAGTTTTGAAGGGTTGTCCCCGTCTTTGAAATACTAATGTCCTCTTTCAAAGACAAGTTTTTTTGTCTTCTTCTGTGACGAATGAATGATAGGAGCATTTTGTTTGTGAATCGTCTGAGCAGGATCAAGAGCCGTGTCAAATATTTCTTGCTTTTAATTAAAGCAACATCTAAATTAGCTTTGAAGACGACACTGTGATCAGCTCCTCGCCGCAGCTGCAAGGAGTCCCTGTTTGTCGGGTTCAAAGTCTTGTTTTTCTTTTCACTTTGTTGTTCAAACGTGCCTGTTTGTGTGAGTCAGAGTCCATATGAAAGGTTAGGAATGAAAAGATAAACAGCTACCTGCAAACACCTGTCCACATGCGCACACCTGTGTGTGTGTGTGCGCGTTTGTGTGTGTGTGTGCGAACACAGCTGCCAAGCAACTGAGACTGAAGGACAGCAAATGAAAGTGAGTAGGAGTTGTTCCAAAACGGTATCAAGGAGGTGGGAGAGACAACAAGCTAAAAACGATAGAGGGAAAACTGTTTCCGTTAATACACTTCCCTTTATGTTTGCCCACACCACTGATGTGCACACATTTAGAATAAAGCTAAAGCTCCTCCGCCACGCTCTTTGTAATATGATTAGCTTTGAGCTCCTGTGAACAAGGTCTTACCTCAGACAAAATGAAATATGATTTGCTTTGAGCGTTTATGTACAAAGTCTTTGCGATGAAAGAGAACCTAACAGCACAAGAGTGTCTCAGACAGCGCAAACTGTGTGTGTGAGAGTGTGTGTGTGCGTACGTGATGAAGAGGGAACTCGCTGGCCTCCGCCCCCCTCCTCCCCGCACCTTTAAACAACACAACCTGCTGCACGCACTTAAAAGAGCTTGAGAGAGCAGCGTGCGACCTGTTTAATCTTCCCCCTCTTGCAAGACCCGGCGCGCCCTTTTCATCTTCCCCCACTAACCGAGGAAACAAGAGGCTCAGAGCAGGAACCAATTAATGCAGATTAATTGATAATAAAGACTTTGTGTCACTTTGCCTCCTGCTGCCGCTGCCTCGAAGGCGGCTCGGTGTTTGACTGTATGAAAAATGTGACTCTTGGGCAGCAGAACATTCTGAATATTCAGAGTATTTGGCTCCGCTTCTCACGTTAGCGTGTAAAAATAGTAGCTTTATTATTTTTATAGTGTAACATATTGTGATGCAGCCGGAATGTGGAGGTGAATTTTTTTAGGATATGTTAAATTAATTTTCTTACACAAATATCTATTTACGTCTGTGTAGTACTTCATGTTGTCATCTTTTCACGTGAAGCTTAAAAATAAAAATTTGATTGAACTTCATTTTCACAAGAGTTTAAAAAGAGTTTTAAATTATTTTAAAATTCATTTCTGGTTTGAGATAGAAAAGGTGCCGAAGGTTTTTTTTTTTTTTTTTTTTTTTTTTTTTTTTTTTTTTTAGAAAATTTAGCCTTTTCGATTTAAAACCAAAAAAGAAAAAAAATTAAAATATTTTAGTTCACAGAAAAGCATGCATATTTCTGGATTTTTTTTTTTTTTGTAAAACTCAGTTTAGTTTCAATTTTGCAAGTTTTGCCATGATTCAAATATGAGTCGTTTAAACAGTGTAACGCTTAGGTGTAAGGTCTGTTAATGAATCGAAATTGTTCAATCTGCTTTTTTTAAAGGATAAGAGAGTAACTAAAACAGTACTAAGGTTTAAGCTTAGGATATATTTTGTTTGACCAGTGCTCCTCAATATTTTTAATATCACTGCAGTGTGGGACTAGAGTGCCAAATAAAAGCTTTGAGTAGGGTGAGTAGGTGTTGTAATAGGGGTGGGGGTTATAACCTGTTTTTTTATGCATCACAATGTGGGCATGGACAGTCTGTTTAAAAGCAGTTTAAAATATGTCAATCAATTATCAGTTTTTTGTTAATAATGAAGAGGAACACAATAAGTGGTACGCTGACAGAAACACAACAGAAACACATTAACAAGGCTGACGAAGACATGCAAACAATACGACAACTTCTGGATTGAAAGCTGGTGTTTGAAAGAGTTTTATCTTCTATGAAGTTAAAGGGGAAAATGACGTTGAGAAAAGCATGCTGTATGCAAGCTGTGTACGTTTCCATCTGAAAGAGGAAGAAAAAAAAAGGTAGTAGCTGCTCTTGTCCACCAGAAAACCATCAAGTGACATCAGCTTCCTCCTAACTTAGAAAAGGTGAAGCAAATCACAGCTTATTACAACTTTTATTGTGAAGGATTAGCATTCAGTGGTTGACTATGTTACTATGATTTGCACTTTGGAGCTATGATCAAAATTGCAGAAACAAAGAAGAAACAGGGTAACAAGATCCATTGTCACATATTGTTACGTCAGGTTTTGTTGCTGTTTTAGTTCTCAAAATTTTGTTTGAATAGGAAGTATAATCCGCAGTGTGGTTGCAAAACAGTTTTCCTTTTAGGTCTGAGAGATTTTTATGCTCAGGACTTTGATGTGGGACTGTGAATGCATCGACAGTTGTGTTATAATCGCATCACAAATCTCTGAATTGTAATTGAATCATGAGGTGCTTAAAAATTACTAACCCTCGTGATTTAGTTTTTTATAGTGCCTTCAAATTCAAGACACACGCACGCATGCACGCACACACACACACACACACACACACACACACACAATGTTGCCCGCATAGATTTTAAACCTTGCCGTGATAAGGATACAGTGCTGCCTGAGTAGGGCGATATGTCAGCCATGTCCTGCAGATCTCCACACTCGGACTTGATGAGGGACAGCGACAGGCCCTCTGGCCCATGTTGGCTTGGAGAAGTCTGCCTGTGGTGATGGTGACCCATGTGGCCTCCTCCGAGGGCCGCCATTTTGGTTCTGAGGCTGACGGTTTCGCGGGTTATGTCCATGGCGTCAGGGGAGGATCGACTGTGGTCCTTTGGCCCTGGAGGGTAGACGGCACCGCCCCCGTGCGACCCCAACGGGCTTTGAAAGGGGTAACCCATTAGGGGGAGAGGGAATGGGTGGCGAAACGACGGAGGGCTAAACCCAAGCGAAGCTGTGAGGGGTGATGGGTGGAGGGAGGGATGGTGAGGAGGGGGAGGGGGAGGAAGAGAGGGGTTTGCGTTCTCCACTCCACTCCCCACACTTTTCCGCACCACCAGTGGGAGGGCCTCTGTTTGATCGTTGGGTGTCGGCACGCCACTCAGTCTGCTGGTCAGACCGCTGAATGAATCCAGCGGGCTTGGAACAATGACGTCCCCGAAGCAGTGCAGCCTCTGGTTGGTGGAATGGTAGTTAGGCGTGGGACTGCTTTCACTGTTCAGACCGAGGGCCAGGTTACCGCCACCGAATCGGGACTCTGGGGTAAGAGGGGGGAGTGGGCCAAAAGGTGGAGGACAGGAAGAGGATGAGTTGGAGGAAGAGGAAGGTGCAGCAGGTGTGCTGCTGTGGCAGCCATGATGATGACTGGAGGTCTGTTTGGGCGGCGAGGAGAAACCCTTAACCACTGTGTCGACAACCTGTGACACAGCACAATTCAGCTCCTGCTTTAGAGTTTCAGCCAACTGCCTTCCCCCTCCTCCCGCCTCTCTCCTCTTCATCACCCTCTCCCCATTCCTCTCCTCTTCCTCTCTGCTGTCCACATCCTCCTCCATTTCCCCGTCTATCAAGGCCTGCTCACGGAGGAGCGCACGGGCTCGGTCCAGGAACAGCCCAGGGTCCAGATCGGACAGATCATTGTGGTTGTGCCGCCCTCTGTCTCTGTGCCTCTCCTCTAGCCCATCAGAGCGAATACTGTCCTCTGACAAGTTTCCATCTTCCTCTCTATCACCACCTCGGTCCGCCTCTCCATTCACCCCGTTTTCCTCCTCCTCCTCGGTTTCTGAGTCGTAGATCTGGTAAAACTTCTCTTGAAGTTGACGCAGCTGTTTCTGAACAAAGGAGAGAAAAGGCAACATAAGGAGAATCATAGTGCAACTTTTGGTCATCTGTTAACACAAATATACTTTGGATATCTTGTGACTATTGTGAGGGAGATTGCTAAATAACCCAAGGGCACTAGGATTATTTTTTAGTAAGAACTACCATTTGATGCAGTTTTTTTCTGGTGTTTTGTATCATAAAGAACACCTTCACTAGCTGCGTTTCCATTGACCATGAAAATGCGCACATTAGAATTTAAAAAAATTAATTTGCTCAATGGAAACACATCAGTTTCGAAAAAAATAGTTTTTCGACAAAATGTTTTTGCGTTAGGAAGAGGTGGTTTTTCGGCCGTATGGAAATTGGTGTATTTCACAAAACTGCAATGGAAACACTTTTTTTTGCAACACGGGAGTCACGTGATCAAGAACCGGCTGTTTCTACTGGCGAAAAAGACGACGAAGAAGAAGATAACAGGAATCACCGAAGTAGTAAAAGAAAGTAGTAAATTCACCAACTACAATTTCCCAAAAACACAGCATACGTAGCCACTCCCAAGTCTAAGGGGCTTGTCGCTGGAAAGCCTCAAGAAGACGTCGACGTCTCCTCTGATGATAAGCGCTAGTGTCATGGTAGCAATATGCTATGTGTTTACATCCATTGCCGCCATGTTTATAATGAATTATCGCAAGAACAAACGTATTTACGCATTGACTTTAATAGCGTTTCTTACTTAATGGAAACACCACAATTGCGAAACTGTGTTTTTCGACATTAACAGAATATTGACAAAGTTTTGCTCACATTTGCAATAGAAATGCAGCTACTGTTTCCATGTTAGAATCTAAAGAATTAAAGATTCTTCTCAAGGATGCATGTTGCCAAAATAATTGTTGAAACAAAGCTTTTTGTAATTTTTTCGTAGTTGCCAAATAATACTTAACGTGGCAGATTGTGCTCGTAAATTCCACCACAAAAGGCAGGTTATTACCTGCATGTCTTCCAGCTGTAGTTTAAGCTGCCGTCTTTCCTCCTGTCGCTGCTCCTGCCTGGAACAAACCAGCTGGGTGAAGCTGTGTTGCTGCTGAGGCAGACGCTGCTTTCTTTTATTCTCCCTGTAGACCTCGCCAACACTAACCATGCCGCCTCGCGAACCCGACGAGCTCAGCAGGGACGAAGGGCAGTCGCCGCGCCGGCTGGTGGCATGACTTCCATCGTCTCTTCTGTGGTCATTGCTGCTGTTCTCGTTCTCCCGGTTGCTCTCTTGGTTGTGGTCGCCACCATTCGGCCGGACCAGCGGAGAGTGACTCATGCCGCGGATGATGTTCTCCACGCGGGCTCTCTTCGCTTGGAGGTGCTCGTCCGACAGCCTGTCCAAGTCAAAGGAGGACAGGGACAGAGGTTGCGAGGGGGCGTGCGAGATGTGGTTTGAGGGAGGTGGTGGCCGTCCAAAGGTGGAGGAGGAAGACTGAGGAGGAAGAGGAGGCCCAGGAGAAAGGCAGTCGGATGGGCTGTCGCGGGATGAATTGCTGCAAGCGTCCTCAGCCTGGATCTCAGAACCTCCGCTAGATAGAGCGCCACTTCCCTGTGCCGAAGAACAAAAACACAAACTTCGTAAACTGGTAAAGAACTCAATCAGTTCAAAAGCTTCTCAAATTAAAAGAAAAATTGACTTTAAGTCCAGATGTTTTTGATTCAGCTTGTACTATTTTACAATATGCTAAAGTTGGGAACTAGTTGGCGAACTGCATTCACAAGAGAGTTGCAGAGTCTATTTTATCACTTGAATTTTGACCATGTTCAAAAAATTTTGCGCCAATTTTTTCCCCCTCCAAATAGGTTTAAGGATAAAGTCTTGAACCAATTGCAAGGGTGATTTCTGAGGCTAATGTTCAGGTCTAAAAACTGGTTAAAATCTGCCTATCTTCATTTCCAAGCTGCTGTCCAAAGGGGTACAAAGCAGGCTATGTTCTAAATGCTCCCAACAATAAGCCGAGATAATCTCACACAACTCTCTGGTCAATTAGTCACAAACACTCACCCATTTTCTTGCAATTTTAAGTCACCAACTAGTCTTCAACAGTTGTAGCCCATTAAAATACTACTTTTAGGAACATCATGCCCTAAATGACTGATAATCTACACCAGTTTATATTCTGTTTGCCTGAATGAAAATGCTTCTTAATGTTAACTTTCTTTATGTGTGTTTGTACCTGGAAGCCTGAATCATTACCCCCATTCTTTCCCATGCTGTTCTTTAATAACTGGGAGATAATGGTAGCACCAGGAAAGGGCATTATCACATCTTCATACGAGTTGGCCCTTTTCAGCAGCTTCCTCAGGACATTGGATTTCTCCCCATCACCGTTGGGCCCCCCGTGGCTGTGACTGACCAACGAGCAGTCTCCCTCCTGGTCGGGGCCGTGCGACTGGTTCATGCTGTCCAAAAGGCTCTCCCTGGCGCGGGCGAATATCGCACTGCCCACAGTCCTTTTCACCCCGATGTCAACACGCCTGCGCTTGGTCTGTCTGGTTAGGAGGGTCGTGCTGTCATGATCAGGCATCACGCAGGGCAGCTAAACAGGCATGACCAAGGGGCCTCAGAGGTACACTCACAGTGAGAGAATTACCTTCAATGAAAAGAAAAACAAACAAACACAAACTGATCAGTTTGGTTATATTTAATAAATTATGGCTGCAAAACACAAACCTAACGTAAAATGTCTTCGTGGTTAACTTGAAAAGAAGTCTATTATCGATCCACGTAACAAAACCAACAGACAGAAGAGCTTTGCATTTCTTTTTTGACCAAAAGCCAAGGGAACCACAGCGAGAAGCAGACCGATTTTTTAAATAGTTCAAGGAGATCGTCCCACAGAGAAGAAACACCTGTCTGTAATAACCAAAATAATTTCCCCATTTCCTCTGCGTCCCCGTGAGGTCTACCCTTGATTTCTGCGTCTTGCGAGGAGCCTCTCTCATTGTCAGAGGTATTTCCCGCTGCTCCAAAGACTAAAATAAAAGTTTTGTATTTTTTCATTTGACATCTAATGCTGCTTTTTTTTACCCCATCTTTTTTTAGGAAACAACACACTTTAATGAATTTCACAGATGTCATTTTGAAATAAAAACACAAGCCCAAATGTTATCACTAACTGTCACCAGACTCTTAACTGGGTCAAATGTCTCCGACATTATTGATTAGATCTTTTCCAGTAAAAATCTCCACAATATACTAGCTTGGTAGTGTGAGATAAAAGAAAATATTACAAACAAAAAAACATTTATTTTTATCTCTCAGCACACACAACAAATGATTCTACTTGAGGAAGAAACAAGAATAAGAGTCATGAAGGTGAGGTTTGTCGTCTGGTTCCGCCTCAACTGCTCTCATTTACACCAGAAACTGAAACTGATCTATTATTTAATTTTAGGAAAAGATGTCAGAATTGACTTTTATTTTAACAGATGTGGATTTTTTTTAAATGGGCAAAATAGAAGAGTTAATGGGTTGGATTAAACTCCATTTTTTAAAATGCAGATATTAAAAGTTTTTGCCACAGTTCAACTAACAGATTTTGCAACAGGTTGCAATTAATTTAAGCTAATATACAAGAATGTAAATACCATTTTAAATTAAATAAATAATCTAAATAAAAAAAGAGGAAGAAAAACAAAGGTTTCAGCTGTATTTACTGCAACAGATTTTATAATTTCAATTACCTAAGCAAGGCAATTGTTACATTTTAAATTACTGGTGGAAATTAAACACAGAGACGCTGATAAAATCTCACCTGCAGCTGGACTGAATTGATTCAAATCATTTTAAAATGAGTAAAAACGCTTCAGTAGAGCTGTATTTTTGTAAAACATCAGGAAACAAAGTTAAAAAAAATCCAAAATAGTTTTTAGAATCTTACATTTTGCTTTGCATAGAGATTTTTTTTGAGAATGAACGTGAAATTATTTTTCAAGTTTCTTACTTTTAGCCTAAATTTAGAGCTTTATCAGTCGCAGGTGTAGTTTATGCAACAATTTATTTCACTTTTCATGAAGCAGCTCTTTACAGTAAAAAAAAAACATTTTAGTGAACTAACTAGAACGCTAACGCCATCTTTTATTGTCACAAATTTGTATACCTGCTTAAAAGACTGACTCCATTTCCACTTTTTAAATCCCCACAACCATCATTTAACAAAACGTCACGACACAGCTCCTCTGCAGCTGGACTGTGTTGACTGGCATCGTTTTAAAAAATGAGTGAAAACATTTTCAGTGGAGCCGCAGTCTGGTAAAATGTCAGTGCTCTCTTCAGGAAGCAAAGTTCAAAAACTCTCCTGGATTTTATTAGCGGATTGGTGCATGTTAATGCTCACTGCCACACACACACACACACACACACACACACAC
>NW_013952623.1:426628-430134 GCF_001266775.1 Austrofundulus limnaeus
CTGTCTGTCTGTCTGTCTGTCTGTCTGTCTGTCTGTCTGTCTGTCTGTCTGCCTGTCTGTCTGTCTGTCTGTCTGTCTGTCTGTCTGTCTGTCTGTCTGCCTGTCTGTCTGTCTGTCTGTCTGTCTGTCTGTCTGTCTGTCTGTCTGTCCTCCTCCAGCTGTGCAGTGTGTTTCAGAGGAGAAACAGCAGATGACTCACTGATTTGAGCTGATTATTTCATTCTACTCCTGACTGAGAGAGAGAGAGAGTGTGTGTGTGAGTGTGTGTGAGAGTGTGTGTGAGAGAGAGAGAGAGAGAGAGAGAGAGAGAGAGAGAGAGAGAGAGAGTCTGTGCAGTGTGTTTCAGAGGATGCTCGTGGGCGCCACTCTCCTCCCGGGAAGGGAAGTGTTTTGTGTGTATGTGTGTGTGTTTGTGTGTGTGTATGTATGTGTGTATTATTATAGTTACGGGAGCTCAGCTCCGGTCCGTCCGGCTCTTTCTCCCTCCTGAGCGGAGCTGCGAAGACTCCGAGCAGTGAAGGAACAAGACCATGAAGGATGCGCTCAAGACGCTGCGTCACCAGGAGCCGGAGTGAGGTAACGCCTCCACCTAACCAATAAGGAAGAGGGACCCCAGGTTCTCGGAGGGGATTTTAGTTATAAAGAGACCCCCCACACATAAAAAAAGAAAAACCCCACTGGTGCGCAGACAGCAAGAGGAGGAGAGGCAGGAGAGAGGAGCGGAGGCGGGTAAACCGGAAAAGTCCTGCTCGTCTGACTTTTAATATGCCTTTTTTTTAATTTAGCATTTTTTTTACAAACATTAAAACTGTAAAAAGTGCAAAAAGTGACTTTAATAATCTCTTCTCACTTCTAGACACGCATTACTGATTAAACACTAATTATTTCTGATGTGTTCATTAGGCCTTTTCACTGATTCTGAGCGGAAAGACGAAGCTTTTTCTGTGCGTAAAATGGACCCGGAGCTGGAATGGCTTGTTCAACTGAAATAAAAAAAGTTCCTTTTAGATGCTGGAAAATTAATTTATTTTAGGAAACTGAGCTCACAACCTCCTGCGTGGCTTTATTCAATGTTAAAATAGGAAACTGCAACTTTGAATGTATGTTTAGGACCCAAAAGACGTTTAATAAAAACAATAATAAAAAATAAAAAAAGCGTTAAATCTTAAACTTTTAACTTATCGATGTGTAAATGAAATAGGCTGCCCCATTTCATGGAATTAAAATGAACAAAGTAGACTCATAATTAAACTGGTTTAGAGTGTGTGTTCCTGCTGAGCACACATCACATTCCGGCATCCACCATCCTCATGTTATTATTATTATTATTTTTTTGACCAACGGGACAGAAACCTGCTCACAGAGACGCGCGTGTTTGGACATTTAAACCTTTAAACTCAGGAGAAAGACAAAAAATAAATAAATATCGTTTAATCAAACTGTTCTCAAATACCAAACTTAACAGCGCAGATAAAATAAATTATCTCAAGGCCATCAAATTAAATATTATTCAAGAAAATAAAAGTTTGTTTTTAATTTTTTTATGCAAGGGAGATTCAGGGAGTTTTCCGCAATTTTCTTTTTTTCCCATATTGTAAAAAAAAAGAAAGAAAGAAAGAATGAAATTCATTTAATGCTTCATGTTTTCATCTTCTAAGATGCGCGCATTAGAGACTTCTGCACGGAGTTATTAAATCATTTAAACCGCAGCAAAGTCGCACGTCATTTGATTAGAGTGGAAATAACGGGAGCATTCAGTGGTGCGTGAGGAAAAGAGAGAAAAAAAGGCCCGTTTTTGTTTAATGATCAGACATATGTGCAGAACTTGCCAAACACCTTAACATCATCAGAGTAGGAAAAGCTTTGAAATGATCGCTGATATTTTTTTTTTATTGAGCTGAAAGAAATTTAGGGGGGAAATTAGAAAACTAGACAACGTGAAAAAAATAGACTTTGGAAAGGAATTTGAAAAATAAAAGGAGTTTGCTTGTTTTTTATGACTTGATGAGACTTAGAAGAGCAATGTGATAATTTATAGAAAATATTCAATTGAACATGATTTTAAAACTCTAAAGGGTCCTGAAATTGTGATATTCTTTTCTGCTGTTATTTAATTAGAAAGCAAAAAAAAAAAATAAATAAATAAAACTCAGAATATTCTTTTTTTAATAAAAGCTTTAATGTTTAACTTCTTGAGCTCCCTGTATTTACTTACCTGATGAGACGATGACCCTGTCTGCTGGGAGATTATGTTTGTGAAATGAAGAGAAAGTAACTTGTGAACTCTCTCTCTCTCTCTCTCTCTCTCTCTGTCTCTCTCTCTCTCTCTCTCTCTCTCTCTCTCTCTCTCTCTCTCTCTCTCTCTCTCTCTCTCTCTCTGTCTCTCTCTCTCTCTCTCTCTCTCTCTCTCTCTCTCTCTCTCTCTCTCTGTGTGTGTGTGTGTGTGTGTGTGTGTGTTCTAGCATATGTTACCTTAAGACCTACTTTTTCCAAAACATACTACCTTGTGGGGACCCACTGCTCCTTATGGGGACCAAAGCTCGAGCACGTAAGTTCAAATGCCCCTTTTAGGGGGCTTTGGTTTAGATTAGGGTTAAAGGCTGCAGAAATTAAGTGAAGTCAATGCAGTCCACACAAAGATAGTAAACAAATATTTGTGTGTGCATGTCTTGCTACCTGGTGGGGATGATTTTTGACCATTTTCCTGGTGCGCGCAGCCTGCATGGTGAGGACCCACTGCTCCTCATGTGGACAAAATCCTGGTCCCCATTGGGGGATATACCGTTGGTGGGTCAGGGGTTCTTTTTAGAACTAAGGTGTTAATTGAGTTTAGGTTAGGTTTAGGGTCAGGTATTGTGAGGTTAGGGGTCAGGGTCAGGCTATCAAAAGGACTGGTAAATGAATGTAAGTTAATGCAAAGTCCCCACGAGGACAGAAGAAAAAAGTGTGTGTGTGGGGGAGGGGGGAATGGATTTTTCCTACAGTGTGGGGACAATTTTCCCCCAAAAAAAGCAGCCTTGTGGGTACCAAAGTGAATCGTGGGGACCAATGTCAGGTCCCCACGGGTCAAAATGCAAATTATGGGTGTGGGGTTGGGTTTAGCACCAGTTTAGGTTAGTTTTAGGGTCAGGTGAGGTTAACCTGTGAGGTTAATTTTAGGGGAAATGGTCAGGCTTAGGCTATAAAGTCTAAAAAACATGAATGAAAGTCAATGGAAGGTCCCCACGGGGTTCAAGAACAAACATGTGTGTGTGTGTGTATGTGGGGGGGGGGTTTCTGGTGACATTTGGGGGCAATTTTAAGACAAAATGCCTACCTTTGGGGCCAACTGGTGCATTTGGGGACAAAAGTCGAGTCCCGTTTGCATTGGTGGGTTGGGGGCTGGCTTTAGGACCAAGGTGTGAAATGAGTTTAGTTTAGTTTTAGGGTCTGTAGCCTTAGGGTTTGTGGTCAGGGTTAGGCTGTAGGAATGTAATGGAAGTCGATGGAATGTCCCCAAATGGATA
>NW_013952623.1:430266-435544 GCF_001266775.1 Austrofundulus limnaeus
GTGTGTGTGTGTGTGTGTGTGTGTGTGTGTGTGTGTTAGATTAGGTCGCGTTCAGTCACCACCAAACGTTTCGTCCAGTGGTACATCGACCAACCAACTGAAACAGCAGTTTTTTCCCCTTCTAATTTTTAAAGGGTTCAACCACAACTCAACTGTCTTCATTTTATTTGCATTAAATGTGGCAAAAAAGTCAAAAGATGCTTTAAAACTGAGAGCCACCCTTTAAAACCATGGTATCTTGCACCAAATCTGTATCAATAGGCTATTTAATGCAGCGTGATGCAAATGGCTCGGAATGTGACTCTGGTAGTTCTTTAATATAAGAAGGGACTCATAAAACTTAATAATAATAATGTGCCCAAACATCTTGGTGACAAAAAAATAAATAAATAAAATAATAATAAAAACAGGAAGTAGAATTATCTTACAAGACACCGGTTCCACTTTTCTGTTTCAACCAGAGGACTTAAGAGGGACACACGTTGTTTCAGATCTACTTTCTTTTTTTATTATTACACATAAATTACACACACACTAATAGAGAAACAGGAGGTTTAGCGTCAAGAAAAGCTCCAAACTTTTCTGCTAAAAGCCGGATCAGCTAATGCCACCCCCTGCACATTCCATTTTCTTTCCAATAATGCTTCGCTGTCGTCAAAAGTTCACAAATAAAAGGCTGCTGTGTCACGTAGGGACTCCTTATAGACACATGAGCGCACCGAAATATGTGTTTTGCAAGAGTAAGTAAAACGTCGGGATCATCATGGAGCTGAAAACCGCAGACAAAGAGAGAATAATGAAAATAGAAGGGCTGAGAGAGGGAATAATGGTAGGCCTGTTGCTGATGGTGCTCTGTAGGCGAAGACACACAGTCGCAGGTTTTCTCTCTGTCTTTTCTCTCTTCCTCTGTCCCCCTTGTCTCCCCCTTTTTTTCCCTCTTTCTCCTGCCTCTTTTTTCCCGCCCGTCTCCATCAAGATGCCATTATTCAGGACATTAGCGAGGAAGAGCTAAAAGCTCTCTCTGTTGAGGAGGGTCTCAGGGTCCTCTGTGAGAGCTCTGACGTGGGACGCACACACACACACGCGAGCACGCACACACACACACTTTGACTACAGAAGTAGCATACAGTCCAGGTGAAGAGGTAAGAGGTGGTAAAAAAGGTCTTATTGCAGGTATTAGCAGGTATCTGGGCTCCTTTGCTCTCCCGCCTGACCAAAAACATGGACATTAGCTGGCACAAAGAGAAATGAACGCGGCTCAATAAAGCAGCACTGAGCATGTCCTCGTGGGTTTATTTTTACCACTGAACTTTGATACTCTTCCCTTTCTTTCTTCTTTTTTTATCCTAAAACCCTCCTAATGCATTGAATTACAGAAAAAGACTCAAAAGTGTTGCAAATTGTTGGGGCAAATCAGATTTTTTTTCTAATCCACGTTCTCTAAGGGGTGATAGTTTTCTCAAGCAGATTGTGATATGTTTTTCATCAGGCCTTTGATGTTTAGTTTTTTTAATTGAAATGGCAAAAAATATATATTTATAATTTTTCACTTCATATATTTAGTTGAAAAATATCTATAGTTTTTGGATTGGTTTGAAGTTGTTGCAGGCATGTAACAAACCTTTTTGTCCCTGCGGTTGAGAAAAATAGTCATTCCCACATCATGATGCTGTCTTCACCATCCTTCAGAGTGGGGATGATATGTTTTTCACCACGCATAGTTTTATTTTACATTTAGTCAAGAAAGTTTCATTTTTGTTTGAACTGAGCAGGGCAGTTTATTGCACGTGCTTGCTGTGTCCCCAACATGGAACTTCAGTGCTTCCTCTATCGTTATCCAAGGAGGGAGCTCCACCATTTCAACAGAACTAAGTGCCTTGCCTACAAAAATCCTAGCATATAGGTTATAGCTCAGGGCATTCTGAGTATTAATATTAATAAAGTTACTCAAATACCTTGCTCGACATCTGTATAAAGTGGACACCACTGCTAGGAAGTTGGATGCGCTCCTACTTAGTACACTCCACCTCAATTTCCGATCAGTGCTGAGCTCATTGTTGAAGAGTATTTTTTGTCACATTTGACAAATCAAAATAGAAATCCTACATCCTACAACCGCCAAAATCTGATGTCACTCAGTTTGTTTACATCTCAATTCATGGGCTGGGTCCTCACGAGTGTGCATTTGTTGGCCGCATACGTCACTGCCCCACGCTGAGTACTGTTTCAATTACAAGACTCCCCCTCATGCGGCCGACAAACTCTTGAAATCCGAGGATGCATGCGAGTGTCCTCACCGGGTATCAGCAGAGAGGTGTGTGAGACCGCAACTCTACTTCCTGCACTGAGCCCTGGGTTGTCAATAATTTTAGTTGTCACTAACATCGGCCAAATTTCTAGAAAGAAGAGCAGCTCCAACCAAAGTGGGATGGATGCCATCTCTCCGCATCAGACCACATTTTACCCAAAAAGAACTCCAGTTATCTACATAGTCCACATTGTTTCCAGGACACCACCTCGACAGCCAGTGGTTGAACGACAACATGTGACTAAACAAGCCATTGCTCGTCAGGTTGGGGAGAGGACCAGAGAAAACTACAGTGTCTGACATAGTCTTTGCAAAGTTACACACAGAAGAACATTCGTTTTCATCTCTGATTGGTGTAACCTGGTGTCATTAGAACTGATGTGAATCACAATCTTATGATACACTGCCCATCAAAAAAACTCTCCACCTGTGGGATTGCTTCAGTTGGTCAGGTCCAGGTTCAGCAACAGTTTGTGCTCAAAGAATGAGGTCAGCTGACTACCTGAACATACTGAATGACCAGGTTATTCCATCAATGGATTGTTTCTTCCTTGATGGCACGGCCATATTCCAAGATGACAATGCTAGGATTCATGGGGCTCTTATTGTCAAAGAGTGGTTCAGGGAGCATGAGACATCATTTTTACACATGGATTGGCTCCACAGAGTCCTTTGAGAGTCTTTGGGATGTGCTGGAGAAGGTCAGACTCTACCATCATCAATGTAAGATCTTGGTGAAAAATTAATGCAGCACTAGATGGAAATAAATCTGGTGACGTTGCAGAAGCTTATCCAAACAATGCCAAAGAGAATGTGTGCCATAATGAAAGCTAAAGGTAGTCCAAAGAAATAGTGTGACCTTTTTTTTGTGGCATCTTTTTTTTTTGGCCAAGCAGTGTATTTATCCTTAGTTTTAGTCAGCAGTTTCAGGTAGGATTCAATATCGCTTGTTCTAGCTCCTGGTAAGGATTTGATTGTGGTCACTGGTGTCTCTGGTGCCACATTTCAGACTATGGCATTGCCGATTACCAGGGCCTGTTTCTCAGTGGGCGTGTTGCTGACTGAATGAGTTCTTAATGCCTGAAATAACTTTTTTTGGAGAGAGTATGTTTTGAAAATGTTTCAAATCTGTTCAAAATTTATGATGGCAGGACTCTTGTGAATCACGTGAGAAAGTTAGGAACCAAAAAAGAGCAAAAATTTAACTTTATTTAACAAAACAAACAAGCTGGCATGGCAGCAAAGTACTTACAGTAAACACAGAGGAGAACCAGACAAGCTTTAGCACAAACAGGCGAGTAAGGAAAAATATAGGGACTATACCCACATGGCAAAATTGGTCTGGCCCAGTTTTGGTCCACACAAGGCACAATCTGCTCAGATACAGCAAAGAATGATGACCCTTTGGTGATCCCGATGCACAGTACTTTGCTTGAGGTGGTCCATGCATGGGCCAGCACCACACAAACTAAACCACAACTGGGCCAGTTGTGGCATGCCATCTTAAAAAATGCCATCATTGCAAGATCTGACCCATGTCTGGTTGACAAACTACTTGCTATGCCAGCAGTCAGCCTCAGTACCAGCTTGACACCAGATCTGGAATGTGGGTAAGGACTGGGGCTGATGAGAAAAGGGGCTGCAGCTGTAACAGGGGATATAGGTAACAGGTGTAGATTGGTGTGGCAGGCAGACTGTGAAAGTACTGACTGAGAGAGAAGTGGTTGATGACACAGAGGAATACACAAAGACCAATAAACAAATGTAAGTAATGGAACCAAACATGAATTACAAAACAAACAAAACAAGTGTGACAACCACTAAAAGGAATAAACCCATTAGTGAACACAAAAGACGACACCCACCGCCTTAATAAAACCAACAACCAAAAAACACTGATAACCTCCTAGATCCTTGAAATCAAAGAAATCTTTTTACATTCATTGGTAGAATTCGTTTTACAAAGAACGTGACTTTGTCATCACTTGTCATAGGTAAGGCATTAAAACTGGCTTTGCTATATTTTTTGTCTGGTAAATTTCTGACTGTTTTCTTGGATCAACACCCCTCTGGTGTGTGTACTGAAGTTTATGGTTTAAAACATGGTCATATTCTGTACAGTGTGTGTTTTTAAGGTGAATGCTATCCACTATAGGAAAAGCAGGTGTACATAAAAGTTTTTTTATATATGAAAGTGTACCACCAATAAATATAAATGAGATAAATAGACTGAAAAAATTTGGACTTAAAAAACATTTTTTCTTATGTTTTATCCCTTCAACAGTGAATTTCCAACAGTTCTAAATTAGATTTCTGCACAATGATCTCACTTAGGAACCACTGGACAAATCAAAGCAATTATTGAATCTACAACTTATTAACTTTTGGAGTCAACTCAGTTCACGATGGCTGCCAAAGTAAGTCAGTTTTGCAGAAAATGAGTTAAAACTTGGTGTGGTAGTAGCTGACGCTCAGCCACAAAACATACTTCAAATGCTAAAAAAAATTTGCTTAAAGTTATTTAAAAAAGCGGAGAAAATTACACTTAATCTGTAATTTCTCAACATAAAACGAGTCTAAAACTCTGGCATGAAAGGAGGTGGATGTAATGCGTTCCTTCAATAAATGCTAAAATCTTAGTTTTTGTTTTCAATTTTTTCCTGACGTTGTTTAAACTCCTTCCAGACTTAATTGTTGAATTCTCTGAGCCCAGGGAAATGGCAGATTTTCATAAATCATCCTTCTGTCTTTTCTTTCATCACAGTTATTCATCTGTGCCTGTGTTTTTTGTTGTTGTTTTCGTTTATTGTTCTTTCTTCCAGTTTTTGTGATTCATGTATTTTTTTTGTTTGTTTTTATCAGACCTATGGAGCTCCACTATGGTCATGTATTTATTCATGCTGTTCTGCCTCTGATGGTTGAATACAAGCTGTGTTAGTGTGTGTGTGTGTGTGTGTGTGTGTGTGTGTG
>NW_013952623.1:435614-440753 GCF_001266775.1 Austrofundulus limnaeus
GTGTGTGTGTGTGTGTGTGTGTGTGTGTGTGTGTGTGTGTGTGCGTGCAGTCCTCCTCCATTGTGCTGATTCTCAGAGAAGGTCTTAATCTAACCACTGCCATTACCACTACTGAGACTTCCACTTCCCCTCTTGGCCTGATGCTGTGCCCAGCCATGAAGGCCCTGTAGTGGGAAGAATGGCAAGCCAGATCAGGGGTCTTGGGTCTAGAGCTTGGCCTGGATCCCTGGTCCTCAGCCTCCAGCACCATTGCCCCCTACAGCCCCATAATGAAGCCTCCGTCCTGGCCCGGCCTGGCCCTGAAGCCGCCTTCCTGGCGCACGGCCCTGAGTGGATGGAGGGGTTGGAGGAAGAAAGCCTGTGCAGTGGAGTGAGGGGAGGTGCAGAGGCCAACAATGCTATCGGAGTGCTGGCGTCCATCTCTCAGAAGAACATAAACACATTCTGCCGGGTTTGTCTTTATTTATCGCAGCTCTTCACACATAGACGACAAAAGGCAAAAAAATAAAAATAAAAATCAGAATAAGAGAATGTGAGAAAGTGGCAGAGAAAAGAGGGAAACGAAGCTGAAGAGGAGCTTAAAGAGGTGGATAAAGGTGGAGGGCAGAGAAGAGGAGTGGAGAAACGAGGCACAATGCCGATTAAAAGAGAGAAAACAGCAGCGACATTTCCCAGCAGTCCGTTGGCCGAAGTCTCTGTGACATCGTCGGGCCCTCCTGGATCCCCATGGAAACAAATAAAAAAAAAATTCAACATGTTTGCCTGAAAATGCTTTCATTAACGCCTTGTAGCTGAGCCAAAAAAAAAAAAAAGAGGCACGTCAAGGGACGAGGAAATCCTGAATTAAAAAAAAACCCTCAAATAACACCAACAAACAAAAGACAGAAAAAAACAAGCAAAAACAAACTTAACATAAGCAGATTTTCTTTCGTTGTTTTATTTTTTTGTCCCTTTTTTCCACTCCTGTTCACTGACCCGAATCATTTTGTACACAATGTCACAGACCGTCAACGGGGAGCGTGCTTTCAGGTTGTTTCAGAGCAGCCATCACTTCAGGGATCAAACTATAGTCGTTGTAATCAAGTTGCCATGTTTGCATGTGGTATTACAGTGATAGCTTTTGGTTCAGAAAAGGGAGTTTAAATTAAAAGTTTATTGATTTTTTCTTTTTCTTTTTTTTCTTTTTTTTTTTTTTTGGAAAACTTGACAGGACAAAATAAATTAACCTTTTGTACATCACTTTTACTCTCTTTTTGGCTACAAACTGAATAAAATTATAATTATTTTGGTAATTATAAATATAATTGTTCATTTCTTCTTTTAGTTGGTGCACAGTAAAAAAGGTGAAAAGTTTGTCCTGATTGTTTGCTGTGGACAAGAAACTACTAAGTCAGAAAAGTAAAGTCTGCTCGTACAGGTGCAGCTAAAAAAATAGAATATTGTGAAACAAGTTTAAATTATTTTTAACAGTCACTTCAGAAAGTGAAAGTATTTAGATTCATAAAAGATTTCAAGTGTTTATCTCTTGTAATTGTGATGGTTAGGATTTACAAAAGATGAAAAACCAAATCCATAATTTGCATTAAAAGCCTCTAGTACTCTAACAATACAACAGGGGTGGGAATGGGTGGGGTGGGGTTCGAAGTCTGTGGTGGAAGAGGAGCTGCTGGGAAGGTGAAGAACACATTTTCTTACAGCGTGTGTCAAACTCCAGGCCTGCGGGCCAAGTGTGGCCTGCCACAACATTTTATGTGGCCTAAAAGAGTTTGAAAGATGTATTAGGTCGTATTCACACCTGACACATTTGGTCCACTTTAAACAAACCAGAGTTTGTTTCCAGCGTTGGTCCGGACCTTTTGTGCAGGTGTGAATACACTCGTGAACTCTGGTGCGGATCAAACAAGCGGACCGAGACCTGCTTTTTGAGGTGGTCTCGGTCCGCTTCCAAACAAACTCTGGTGCGGTTCACTTCAGTTTGCTTCTGGTGTGAATACAGACCGGACTCTAACCGAACTAACTGCATTAAATATGCACCTTTTTGGACTTCACAGGCCACCGTTGCTGAGCTAAATAAACTGAAATCATACCTGTTTCATCGTCTCCTGTTAGCAGCTCTGCTGGCAGCTTGTAGTGGGTCAGAACACGCAGAGCACCTCGTCTCCTTTGGGTTGCGGGACACATTTACTGTTGTCGCTCCAAAATTAGAATTTCATAACAAAACCACCATTAAATTAGCTGCTTCTGACATTTTAAATGATATTGCAGTTGTACTAACAGCAGAAATGTTCACATCAGAACCACAACATGCAGGACTTCCTTGTTTTTTCTGGGTCTGTGGCTCAGTCCCACCCCCATCTTTTTTGTCCAATGGGAGCAATGATCTTCAGCCTCGTGGCTTTGTTTACAACTTATAGTTCATTTGCAAAAAAGTACAATATAAATGAAAACTGCACCAAAATCAAAAAAAGTCCACTTTTGGTCCGGACCAAACAAGTGGACCAAAGGACTTTCCTGGTGTGAATACACCCTTAGTGTCATAATAAGTGCATGCTGCTTTAAAGCCAGCATTGACCATGAACTGCATCTCTCATAATGCATTTTGATTATTTTACCAATCAGAATGACAGTATCTCACCACTAGGCGGAGGTGCACAAGGTTTAAATGTAGCAGCCAGCAAAGTATGACGTGTAAAATCTCCATTTCACTAAATTTTCACTACTTTAGCTGAACTCAGAGACACTTCCAATATCTTCAGCCTGAAACACACATTTTATGATCAGTTAAAGCAATATCTGACTGAGCTGCAACTCAATTACACCTTGAACAAAGACAATTTGATGCTACAACTTGTGACAAAGTTTCTTTAATCTTTGAATCTTTTAACTTTTTGCTAGTTGGTGACCCCAAATTCCAAGTAAAGATCAAAATTTTCAGTTGCAGTCTTAATGAAATCTGAGCGATTGCGATCTGTGTAGACAATGTTTTGAAAATGACAACCAAATTTTGCATCTATAACTGCATTCTAGAAACTGCACATTATTTTATTGCCCACGTCTTCCATTGTTTTACAAGATATTTTGCTAAAGACTGCAATAGTTACTGACAAAGTTTTAAAATCAGCTAGTGCATAGGTAACGTGTTTGGGATGAGTTTCAGCTACTGCCACTCCAAATTTTATCCTAATATTGGTAAAAGTCGTAACCGTAATTGTGGTTGCTAATGTCACTTAGCTGTGGTGGCCATCTTGACTGGGATTGATTCCAAAAGTTGTTCCCTTCAGATTCATCAACTGGCTCATCAGATATTTTGCTCATGGTACAGACAAATGAGCACACACGCAGAGAGACATGGGCAAAAACGTTACCGCGTTGCCTTCGCCTTTGGCGGCAGGCGATTAAAAACAGACTAAAATTAAAAATAAAAAAACAAATGAAGGTTAGGAAAGAGAACAAAGAGCAGCTGAATGAAAGGTAGAGCGGCTGCGCCAAGCTGTGATTTCCCAGTCAGAGTTAGCTCTTCATCAGCCCTTCAGTACAACAAAGCCACCTCATTCTACACCCGTTTATCATCTGGTTTTCATCTCTCCCTTTTTGTCTACATGCAACAGAGCTCCCCTTCTTTTTTTTTTTCGTTTCTCTCTCCCCCACCTCGTTCTCTCAGACACAGAAGGATAACCTCCCAATCTCCTGCTCTGCACACATGCACAGATAACGTTGCCAGATCCTGGAGGACCCTCTCGCAGACAAACGTTTATCTTTATATGACATTTTCATCTTGTTTTTCTCCTCTGAGTGAAGTTTAGACTTACTTTTCATGAGCAGCACCCTCAACACCTCCCTCCGTACGTCTCTGCACCTCGCAATCCCCCCCCATCCCACCCAGCCTCCCTTTCAGTGCGGGTTGAGAGGTGGTGTGCTGACTCCGCCACCTGCTGTCTGATAGCACATAAACAAACTAAACACACATTTCCTTCTGAGCTGAACCCCATAATCACAGCGCCAGTAAAAACCTCACACTCCATTTACCTTCAGCACAGGTGACTGCCTGGGCACTGAGTGGGTTTGTGTGTGTGGTTTAAAAAAATCTTTATGAGACAGGGAAGGAAGTGGAATTATTGTTTGAAGAAATGGGTGGAGTGAAAAATACATAAAAGTACGCAGCCTAAGAAGTGGGAGATGCATTAGTTTAGTGTGACTTTTAACTTACACACTAAAAACTTCTGGGTTAAAAACAACCTAATCTGTAATCCACTTCAGTTAATTTTAACTCAGCAGGTTTTCAGTTTGACCCTGGGTTAGGTTTTCCTCTAAAATAAGTTAAAGCTACTGATTTAGTAAATTTTGGGACAAATTTAATTGAAAAATGAGTTTTGGCTAGATACCAGCATTTTTACAAGTACTCATACAAAAACACACGATTCTCTGAACCAATATCAATGATACCCCATTAAATGTGATACAGTTTACATTTCAAGTAAAAAAGTTGGTCCGTTCCATATTTAAGAAATTTGATTGAAAAACATATTTCTTGTCATTTTTATTTCTTTTAAATTTTTCCTACATTATCTTTGCTGTATGTTTGATTTGATTGGTCTTAAGAGCTGTAGGTCTAAAGCAGGGGTCTGCAACCTTTACAATCAAAATAACCATTTCTGCTCCTCGGCTCGCTAATGAAATGTGCCCAGAGCCACAAAACAAACTACAACTGTGATTATCAACTGGTGGTCCATGGGCCTTTTCAAGGCCTTTTCGTGAACCTTTATGGCCAGTGGAGGTGACATAAACCTAAAAAATATATTGTGATTTTTATTATTTATTATTATGTTTACACATCAAGACTGAAGAAAAAACATTCATGCACAAGAACAACACTGACTATAGTTTATACAGAATTTCATAAAAACTAGTGCAGCTGAACTAGTCAGACGTTTTTCCCCAATTCTTATTATATAGTCCTAAAGGTGTTTAAAGGTAACCCTGAAGGATTTGAGAGAAAGATTATAAAAAGAAGTTAGATCATTTAGGTAGAAAACAGACTAGTAGAAGCTAACATATTTTACTTTTTGTATTAGTATTTTTGTATTAGTAGTATTGATTACATATTTGCATAAAATTTATTAGTGTTGTGAGCATAAAAAC
>NW_013952623.1:442141-445026 GCF_001266775.1 Austrofundulus limnaeus
GATGGATGGATGGATGGATATATTTATGTTTGTGGTTGTAATGTGACAAAATATGGAAAAGTTCAAGGGGTATGAATACTTTTGCAAACCACTGTATATATATATATTCTGTTATGTTTAGTCACATTTTCAAAGAGCCCCTGCAGATGGACCAAAGAGCAACAGGTGGCCCCAGAGCCGCTGGTTGCAGACCCCTGGTCTGAAGGAAGGAGAGACACTTTGTTCTAAAAAAATGTGTTTTTAAAGACATTGTTTATAGATCAAATTCTAACACAGTAAGTACTCAGTATTGGTACTCAGTATCGACAAGTACCCAATCCGAAGTACTTGCACTTAGTTTGAGAAAAACAGGTAACACGACAGTTAGTGCTGGGCGGTATACTGTTTTGTACCGAATACCGATTTTTATTTTTGTTATGATATGAATTTTCTGAATACCGGATATACCGGTTTAAATAGCCTGAACATGTGCGTAACGTTTCGTTGCGGCTGCCAATGAGCTGTTTCCCGGGGGACAGTTTTCCTCGCAGCACCGCTATGTGCGTTAGCATGCTAATATTATTGTTGAGCAGCTTTAGAGGCAGGTGGCGATTGCACTGCTTATATTGACTGACGTTTAAAAAACATCCCATTTTCACCATCGCTGAATGTAGTAAACACCTCTTCAGTGACGTGCACAGTTAGATTTAATGAGCGATGTTAATATGGAAATGTTATGATGATGGAGACTTAACGTGGTTCTATTGTGAAAAGCCCGGGTAAAGTAGTTTGTAATGGAATTGGAAATGACTGGTGTGCAAGGTGAGTCATGCTGATAATCTTTATTAAATAATATAAAACAATAAACCCGATCATAATCTTTTCTTAACCCTCCTCCTTCATGACTGGACCACAATACATGACTACTGTCTACAACCAGGAGGAGAAAAGACACATAGAGTAGGGAAACAGTGACACAGACAGAGGTACAGCAAAAGAAAAAAGTTAATAAGTAGTGTTTGTACATTTTATTATCAGCTGACCTGTGATGAAAAGAAAAATACTGTCAAATACCATCAAACCGGTGTAAATGTTGAAAATACCGTGATATAAAATTTTGGCCATACCGCCCAGCTCTAACGACAGTCCTAATTTAACCCTCCTGCCGTCACTGAGTCAAAATGACTGACCCAGAGGCCTCAGTTTTAAAACTAAAGCATTTAAAAGGTAACCGATACAGATGCAGCAACATTAAGCTCTTTCAGAAGACGTCCCATCTCATTACGGATGCACGTCCTAACCACCTCAGTCTGTTCAGAAGACACACGGAGATGGTCACAGTCACAGATCCAGCCCCGTCGACTTCTTAGTGGCTGGGGTAGCATCTCCAACTGATTAGAGGGTGAGCGGTGCGTTTCTTGAGTAAGAAAAAACATAACTGGGATCTGTTTGGATTTAAAATTTTGACAATTTTTTTTCTGAAACTCACAAGCTCCTTGCGCTACGTGCAGAGGAATTATACATGCTTAGTTAAAGGAATTCAAACTTCTTTGGCACAAAGACTGGCTAAAAGCGTGATAGGAGTCACAGGCAAGGGGCAAGAGCCATTCTACAACTCCAGTTTGAGTGACGAGAGCACATCAGGGCAGATGAGTTTCTTCCTAAACTGTTTTTGATTCTGCCCTGATTAATGCACTCTGAAAGTGCATTTGAGCGAGGTAAGAGAACATCTCCATCTGTGACTTCTGAACTGTCAGACGGAGCATCAACACCGAATGAGCTGTTTGGCCATTTAGTGCTGTCTTCTAAAAAAGCCTGGAAAACAGACATTTCATAGAGATACAGTATAAGATTGTTGTGGCCTAAAATGACAGATTTTGTGACTGCTTCTCCAAAAACTTTCTCCAGTAAAAGCGCTTAAGTTGTGAAGTACAAATCTAAGTGAGTATGGGAAATTAGGTTTTTATCATAAACTAGAAACACTCAGTGCACCCACCACCATCGAGACCCTAAAATTTGGATGGTGATCCAGATCACCACAGTAATTTAATAAATTGTTCTTTGTGATAACCTCAACATTCCCTGAAAATTTTATGAAAATCCATTCATAACTTTTTGAGTATTCTGCAAAGACAGAGAGACAACCCAATGCGGACAAATCAACCTCTTTGGCTGAGGTAATTATTAAAAGAAGGAAAAAAAAAAGGCAAAGTCTATTGAAATTCTGAGAATTATTTTATTTAGGGATATTTTTATTGCAGGGATGTTCATTTAAAGAGTAAAATTTGACTGTGGTGCATGAGGCAAACTATTCTTCATAGGTCTAATGAAATAAAAAAACAAGTTTGTAACTATTGAAACCCAGTAAAACTGGTCATGTTGCACAGAATAGTATAGCAAGTCATAAAATATGGTTAGTATGCTTTCGGGGTAAAAAAGTGCTTGCCAAGTGACATTTTTTTGCCCATGTTCTATCAAAATATGTCGCAACCACTTTCACATAATTCAGGAAACTAACTTGAACTTATTTTAGCAGTAATATTTATTTATTTTGATGTCTGACATGTTTTCATCTTGTAGGCTGAAATGGGGGCTGGGAAAGGTGAATTAGTCTAATCTGCAGAAAGGTTGTGGTGATTGGTCAAAATGGCAGCTTTGAGCAAAATTTGAGAAATGACTCAGTCTGCAACTTAAAATATAGATGGAGGACAACAGAGCTGCTTCTTGGAAGAAGAACCTCAGCTTAGCCTGTTAGCTTTAGCATTAGCGCAGACACTATGGCTGTGTCCAAAACTGCAGGACGGGTCCTCCGAAGGTCGAATTTGTCGGCCGCATACGTCACAGCGCCGCGACGAAGGACGTCCAAAACGGAAGACTCCTCCGATGCATCCGACAAATACGTCCTT
>NW_013952623.1:445497-446876 GCF_001266775.1 Austrofundulus limnaeus
GGTCTACCAAGGACCCGGCCTGCCGAGACCGGGGAGTCTGGGTCCTCCGGAGGACCCGTCCTGCCGTTTTGGACACAGCCTATATTTCCGTATATATTTATTAGCTCGGTGCTAGCATAAAAGCTAACAAGGTAAAATGAGGTCCTCTATCATAATTTTCAGTTGCAGACTGTCATTTCTACCTTCTCCTCTCTGTCAACGCTCTCTGGTTTCATTTAAAAGAGTCGATCATCAGATATTGTCCAAGATTTATCTTCAGGGTAAATAAAGCTCACTCGCACCGATGACCTAGTCGACATCACAATTTACCCAGAATGCTTTGCATGTGAATAAAATGGCTTCATCTGTGTAATATTTTTAAAATTTAGTTAAAAAATTATTAAAACTAAACAGCCTGCAGTATTTTTACAGACTTGCAGTTGTAAATGTTTATCAAGTAAAGTCTAACGTTACAAGTAATCGTGGATCCCTTTAAATGAAGGTAAAATAATTTGTTCTGTTTTACCAATAAAGAAACCCCCAAAATCAATGCAGATTACCTTGTTTTCCTTTAAGCCTCCTACTTCTAGTGCTGATTTTACATTGTAAAAGTTACTATTGCTATTATTACTTTTTTTCTATAGCAGCACCTAGTGCTTAGGAAGAAGACTGCAGTGCAGGCATAAAATACAACTTTGCTATGTTAAAGTCTGAACCTGCTCTTATTGTTGCCATTTTGGTTATAAAATATGACTGTACTTCAAAAATAGATCAAACAATGAACTTTCCTTTGTTAACTTGGCTCTCTTTCTGATACTCACGTGCCTCAGGGTTGGCTGAAACCACGGTAGCCCTGCTCTGAAACGCATCCCGTTACCCCTGATGAGGACTGGAAGAAGCAGGTGGATTCAGTCGATGACAAACGTGAGCAAACTTTGAAAGAGAAAACGCACAGCTATGGGCGCTGATGCTGTTTGTCAGAGTCATCTCAGAGATCACTTGACCTGTCGTTCATCCCTCCATCTTGTTTGTGTACTGGTTTATTTGTTGGAAACAACAACAGCACCAGCCAGCCTCTGTAATTATTCCTCAGTGCTGCTTCTCTCACTGTAATTATACACCCATAACTCTGTGCGTGTGTGTGTTGTACACATGCATGTGTGTGGATGTTAAACACATGTTTGTGTGTTGATCTGTGCATGTTGTTCTGTGTCTAGGTATGTCAGCAACAATTATACACCCATACTGGCCAGAAAGAATAAGAGAAAGAGGGATGAAGAGGCAACAAGCTGAAGTCTTTGTTGCTAAATGGCAGTGATTCACTATCAGGATGTTCATTTAGATTAACTACCTGTGTGTGTGTGTGTGTGTGTGTGTGTGTGTGTGTGTGTGTGTGTGTG
>NW_013952623.1:447909-452630 GCF_001266775.1 Austrofundulus limnaeus
ATCCGTAAGACTTGAAAAAATCCGCGAGATTGCTGTATATGTCCGTATACCTGCAAAATGATGTCAAATCTTAGAGAGAGGCTTTTATACCAGAACACAGCCGCTGTGACGAAACCGTGGAGAAGACACGTCACCGTGGAGAGCCGTTAACCAATATGCAAATTAGCCTGCAATACCACTGCTCTACCCATATGAGCAGCAAAAACACGTTTTTAGACCAAATATTACAGATTTGAACAAATATGCACAAAAACATCAAAATTAGCACAGAAACAGTACTATATAACATTTTAGACACATTCTAGACAGTTTATCAGCTAAAAAAAGTTAATTTTGGGGTAAGTTACTCTTTAAAATGAATCCATATCGCCTGCTGCACCTTCAGCCCAAAGTTTCATCTTAGGTTGAGACATGATTTGTAGCTGTTTTGGTTAAACCTTGAAAATAATGTAAACCATAATCTCTTCTTACAAAATTTCAAACTCAAGAGTATTTGTTGGGAATAACTCTCAGCTACTATCACATCAAACTTCAGCAAAAAAAATGTGTTACACTGACTGAGTTACAGCCATTTTGTGTTGGCTACTTTCCATCAGCTGCATTGTGAATTTTAATCAATTGTAGATGAACATCCAATAATAAGTTTGAAAATCTTTATTGAAAATTGCACAGTTGTTCATTAGAAATTTTGCTAACAGAACGAGTTGACTCCAATTGTTCATTTCATGTCCATTCTGTTTATTCATACAACGCCAAGTCACAACAAACATAATTTCAGAGCACTACACTAAAACATTCACATTTATATTTATAAATCCAATTAGTAAAAGTTGTCAATTTAAGGAATATAGCAGATTGTGTTAAATCTTCACTTTGTTGCAGTATTTGTCCTGAGCAGCACATTGGTGACAGTCAAAAAACTCCCTTTTAACAAGAAAAACCAAGCTCAGGGCAGGCTGTAATTTGCTTGGACCGGCTGGGTTTGAGAGAACAGGAAAGAGACACAGGAAAACACAAAAGGACTGGTCCAGGTGAATTTTCTATGTAAAGAAAAACAAAAACCCACAGCAAAAAATGCATGTTAGGATTAAGAATAGAAATAATTACAACCATCATGAAAATACTGCAAAAACTGTCCACCTAACCAAGTTTTAAAATCTTATATCAGCCAAAAAGTATTTTTGATCTTGTTTTAAGAATGATTTACTAAACAAGAACTGATTGTGTAAGAATAATAATCTTGTTTTCAGAATGTGTAAGATTATTTGTCTTGTTAGTCTGAAAATTTGACTCAAATTAAGTCAAAAATTTCTGTCAATGCAGTAAGAAAATTTTACTTGGTAAGATTCTTGAAATACTTGATTTGACTCATTTTTTTCTTATTTCAAGAATCTTACCAAGTAAAATTTTCTTACTGCATTGACAGAAATTTTTTGACTTAATTTGAGTCAAATTTTCAGACTAACAAGACAAATAATCTTACACATTCTGAAAACAAGATTATTATTCTTGCACAATCAGTTTTTGTTTAGTAAATCAGTCTCAAAACGAGATCAAAAAGACATTTTGGCTGATATAACATTTTAAAACTTGGTAAGATGGACAGTTTTTGAGCAAAGTGTGGGAGGAGAGGTCTGCTCACTCTGGACAGACCAGCTGCTCCGGCCACTGCTTTAACCTGCAGTTTGTCTCTGCTGCACCTGGCCTCACTGAAAGACCCCCCACCCCCATCACCACCACCACCACCACCACCACCAAGCTCTGATTGGATAAAACGAACTGCAGTTTGTTTGATTTGCTGAAAGCAGTGTCCATTTAAACTTGTATCAGGATTAAATGGACCATCCACCCTCCTCAAACAACTGGAGAGTTTTTCTAGTCACATTATTAAGAACTCAGGTGCGACCAAATTGGTCTCACTCTAGAGCCCTGTATAGCAGCAGAACTAAGGAATAACTAGGGAAACCAACACTGACCACAGGATTTACCAAAAAAGGAAAACCGTAAGTCTAGTCTTAAAAGTAGACAGTGAGACAGACAGTATCAGCCTCACAGAGTTAGTTCCACAAGAGAGGAGCTTGATAACTGAAAGCTCTGCCTCCCATTCTACTTTTAGAAACTCGAGGAACCACAAGTAAACCTGCAGTCTGAGAGTGAAGTGCTCTGTTAGGAAAATATGGGGTAACACTTTACAATAAGGTACACAAAAAAGGTTTAACTACTGAGGAACTACTCAGTAGCTACTCAGAGACTACTGAGTTACTGAGTAGTTACTGAAGACACCAAATAATAACTACTGAGTAGTTACCAAAGACACAAAAAAGTAACTACTCGAGGACTACTGAGTAGTTACTGAGTAGTTACCTGACACCATTAAGGTACACAAAAAAGCTTAACTATTGAGGAACTACTCAAGGACTACTCAGTCATTACAGAGTAGTTACCAAAGACACCAAAGAGTAATTACTCAGTAACTATGCAGTAGTTACCAAAGACACCAAAACGTAACTACTCAGTCATAACTGAGTAGTTACTTTTTGTAACTAAAGAAGAATAAAGTAAGATTTTAAACTCTATTCTGTATTTGACAGGGAGCCAGTGGAGAGAAGCCTCTTGGAGGACAGACAAAATGTTTCATTAAAGCAAAATCTTTCCAGAGGACCTACTTAAATGTTTTGAGTTTTTTTTTAACCTGGATTACTGAGATGCATCAGGACATAAAACAGCAGAAATATGATATCTCCTTCCAACTCTTGTTAGAACTCTAGCAGTAGCATTTTGGATCAAATGAAGACTTTTTGAATGAAAAGTTCTTTGGACACACCTTTTGGCTGACAGGTGATAAAGATGTTACAAGCCCAAAAGAGAGAAAAAAAAACCCATTCATTTTTTTGTGTCTATTTATCATCCCCCAAGAACAGTTTGTGAATTAGTTTAGATTTTTTTTGTGTGTAAATAAACTTTTGAGGATATATATGTGTATATATATATTTTTTTTTCATAGCTCAAACTATGTGGGAACATTTCAAAATCCACCTCTGCTCTCTTTCAGGAAATGTTTTCTGTAATTTCACGTTATCTGGTTGGTTTTAGTGGAACCTGTGAAAACACCTCATTTTCAGTTGGACTCACTAAGGGACACAGGATGATTACCATTTTTTGCTTCAGATGCAAATAAGTCCCAGTCCTTTATGATGTTTAACTGCAGGTTAGTGCTTTTGAAGGCATGTGTTGTCAGATCAACCAGGAAGTGCTTCAATGCCAAAAAGTTTAGCTAATTTGCACTAACAGTTTCTTTCTGTTCGCTTTCCTTTGGCTCCTCCAGCTGAGTCTGATTCATTATTGATGTCGGGAAAAAGTCCCTAAGGAGCCAATTTTCATTATTAATGCTCAACAATCTCTCACGTTCTCTCCAAGGATCTCGTTGTTCCCCTCACCCTTCCCACTACTCCTCCTGCCTTCCATCCGTCTCAGCCTCCATCTGAGACCGTCTGGAGAAAAGCTAATACCAGGTGTGTCCTCCTCCTCTTCCCATGTCATCTCCTCCTCCCTCCTTTGCTCTTGATAGCTTTACTCTGCTTCGCTTCTTCTGGGTTCAGCAGGGTTTTAGTTTACGATGTGCTAAATGTGCTCAGTGTGAGTTTGTGTGGAGCGCCTGGTTAATATTGTTTCAGCTGATTTGCACAAAGTCACGCCCACTCTGACATTGTCTGTAAATCTGTCCAACATATACCTAAGCCATGAGACCTTAAATCCAAGGAGGTAAATACAGTGCCTCGTATTTGGCCCCCTTGAACTTTTCAAACTTTTGCTACATTTCAGGCTTCAAAAACAAAGACATAAAATGTTTATTTTTTATGAAGAATCAACAATATGTGGGACACAATCGTGAAGTGGAATGAAATTTATTGGATATTTTAAACTTTTATAACAAATAAAAAACTGAAAAATGGGGTGTGCAATATTATTTGGCCCCTTTACTTTCAGTGCAGCAAACTCAGTCCAGAAGTTCAGTGAGGATCTCTGAATGATCCAGTTTTGTCCTAAATGACTGATGATGATAAATAGAACCCGTCTGTGTGTAATCAAGCACTTGCTCTGCGATAGTCTCAGGGTAAAAGCAACGCAGCTCATCACCCTGAACACACCATCCCCACTGTCAAACATGGTGGTGGCAGCATCATGGTTTGGGCCTGCTTTTCTTCAGCAAGGGAAGATGGTTAAAATTAATGGGATGATGGATGGAGCCAAATACTGGACCATTCTGGAAGAAAACCTATTTTAAGTGCAGTCAGTCTGCTGTTAGATGGATTTTCTTCACTAATAACTTTATATTTCATTAGTTTGAAGATATTTCGAGTTGAAAATAAATCACACTCCACAATTATGTTGACATTAAGTTATTCTGTTTGAATTGAAATTATAATTTTAAATGTAATAATGTAGACTAATGACATAAATTGTTAGATTAAATTAAACTGGCTATCAATGCTGTTGTATAACACTACAATACTAATGTGAAGATGTCAAACTACAAGCCAGCTTCAAATTATGCATTCATTGAAGTTTGGAGGCATTTTAAACTGCTTTTTTTCAAAACCGCATCTGACACCACTTGCGGGGGGTTGTTGAATTAAATTAATATTAGTAACAAATATATTCATTCATAAAAATATTACAAATAATTTGTGACACAAATTCAGTTGGACTTGCTGTTAATC
>NW_013952623.1:452655-455163 GCF_001266775.1 Austrofundulus limnaeus
GTATTATTATTATCTCCTCAAGTTTCTAAAAGTAGAATGGGAGGCAGAGCTTTCAGTTATCAAGCTCCTCTCTTGTAGAACCAACTTCCAGTTTCTGTCTGTGAGGCTGACCCCCAATTTACATAACATGCGTCTCTGCTCCGCTGCGCTGTGGTGCGCAGCTGTTTATTTGTGTCTCAATTTATACAGCCTCCGCTCCGCCCCGGTCCGACAGAGTGTGGAGGAAGGAGATTGTGGGATAAGCAATAAATTCAGTGATAACAGCAAAAAATACTTAATTCTGTGAAAGACGAACTCCAAACACAGCTGAAAACAACGATATAATGAGTTTTGGTATCTATGTTGAAACTGTATTACTTTCGTCTTTCTGAAACTTCTGATTTCAAAATAAAATCCATGTGTATCATGTGTGTACACATAGCTTCATGCTACATGTTTCTATCTGCTTCCCAAACAGAACTATACATTCTGACAGCATTTGTATAGAAATATATCCATATATTTATTAATATAGCTGCAATTTTGACATTATTCCGACAAATTATTCTGCCGAACAGTGTCTTGTTTTGAAAATACGGATGTTGTGCTCATTTCTTTTCCTGTTGGTGCGAAGTAATCTTTAAAAATTGAATCCAGCGCAGCTCCGGCGTCCGGCAAAAATAGGATTGAATCTAATTTTGACGGATCGCCGTTCGCTCACCACCGCTCACACCCACCATGCGCAGCCACTCTCATTGATTATAATGGGTGCATATTTGCTGCGGAGGTCGGACCGGAGCGGAGCTGAGACGGAACGCGTGTAATGTAAATTAGGGGTGACACTACTACTTTTAAGATTAGACTGAAGGCTTTCCTTTTTGATAAATCCTATAGTTAGACTTAGGTTTCCTGAATTATTCTTCATTGCTGCTGCTATAGACGAAAGCTGGAAACATACTCCCTGCAAACTGCCGACGTCGGCACGGGTTGCCGCAGTTTAATGACGAAAATTACATCACCGGGCTTCACAGCGTCATGTCGACAGCCCCTTTTGGCACAAGTCCCCGGCAGAACTTTTTGACCCCCTTCCCGTGTCGACAGTAATGTGTGATTGGTCTGAACTGAAAGTGCTCAGACGGACACAGCAGAAGAAAAAAACAAAAACTCGCTTCTGACTAGAGCAGACTGTTTTGAGCAGTTTTAAAGATAGACAAACTGAGAAAAACTCATGCGTGTTTGTGCTGACAGCGCTATGCGCTGCATTTACTTCAAACACTCGGTAAAAAAAAAAAAAGAAAAAAAAAAAGACTTGCTCTCCGAGCCGAGCAGGAAGCAGAGTTTTATAAAGATAGTCAAACCGTGAAAAACTCAAGAATGGAGATAAACAGACAGATAAACAGGCACAGAGGAATCTGAAAGTGTGGAGCTTTTTAACCAGGACAGATGTGGATAAAAATCCCTCGGGTGAGTGACTTTTTTTCTGCATTGCTGTTGAGGGGAGAAATGCCATGCAGTGACGTATGTTTCAGCGGGAGGGAGGGGTTCCCCYGAGYTCKTCGGCGCAGTGTGCAGGAACTATGAAAGGTCTGTGCGAAAACGACTGCCGAACAACCACGTGACCGCACGTCGACCCGTCGGCATCGGAGCGAGTATGTTTCCAGCTTTAGACTGCTGGAGCCCAAACTGAGCACATTTCCTCACTCTGCTGTTGTCTTTAGTCTCTCTTCTCTACATGTTTATTGTAATTATTTTTATCAATAACATGTTTTTTGTCTCTTTTCCAGAAGTGTTTACCTGTGTCTCTTTCCTGTCCCCCAACCAGCCGGTCGAGGCAGATGGTCTCCTGTCCTGAGCCTGGTTCTGCTGGAGGTTTCTTCCTCATTAGCAGGGAGTTTTTCCTCTCCACCGTTTGCTCAGGATGGGAGACTGTGATGAAGTGATTCAACACAATCTGCTGGTTTCTTCTTTAGATTGTTCTTTTTATGTACAGTGCCCTGAGACAACATATGTTGTGACTTGGTGCTATATAAATAAACTGAAATGAATTGAATTATTAATTATTGCTTTATCAACTGTGAGTTGTTGCCCTGTGTGGACACCATCTTTGCTCCTCCCAGATGTCAGGCACTAACAGTGGATGGGATAGGCAGTGCTCACTCTGATATTTTGCACTAGACTTAAACCTTAGTAATTGTGAAGATTTCCACAAATGTCTTTTATAGTTTCACCATTTAAACATGAATAAGTGAAGATGCATTCACAGTTACCTTTTGTGTTTGCAACAATAAATGGTAAAAACATGAAGCCAAATAAAATTAAAAAAGCTTTGCTTTATGTTTGTGCCTATCAGCAGTTAAATCAAGCTGTGCTCTTATTCATGCTTGTTTTTGAATCTACTTGAATTTAAAGAGCAATTACACTTTTTAAAAATTCTTGTTGTTGTTGTTGTTGTTGTTGTTGTTGTTGTTGTTGTTGTTCTTCTTCTTCTTCTTCTTCTTCTTCTTCTTCTTCTTCTTCTTCTTCTTCTTC
>NW_013952623.1:455408-456737 GCF_001266775.1 Austrofundulus limnaeus
TTATTATTATTATATCTAAAATTTTCATCTAAGAGTTAAATGGTTATGGTGAGTGAGGATGGATAAAGAACTCATATGAGTGTGGGCCTCTTAAGTGGGCCCACTGCTCTCCCCGACAGGACACTGAGCTTTAATCAAACCTTCATATTTTGTGACGATTGAGCAAGTTATGCCCAGTTCAGGCTCCAACTAGTGTACCTAAAGTTTTCCTTGTTAGGGTGATAAGAGCTTTCCCAAACCTAAGATTTAAGTTGTTTATCAATTCCCATGCCTGTCTACAGTCCTGCAGTTATAGGAACAGCAGCAACTGCCCAGTCCCTGATTGCTGTGTCAGACAGGTTTTTCCACATAACAGACTGACATAACCTTACTGTACTGAATATGGCCTCCCCTAAGATATGTAAATCTAGTAGAGCCAGGTCCAGTAGGACTTCAAGGGCTGCCGTGGGTATTATTCTGATGGAACCTGTGATGCTCAGGCAGGCCATTCGTTGCACATGAGTGAGCATCACTCTTAACACCACAACTTGAACTCAAACCCACCACTCTAAAGCAGCATAGCATAGCATGGGTCAGACTATGGCCATGTAGATCCATCTGATAACCTTTAGGTAGCACCCCAACAACTACGGCACTGGTTTATCACATCTTTGGAAAGCTTTCACATCAAGACATATGCTAATCAGAACTTCTGCATTTAACCTCACATGGAAGCAATGCTGACCCCTCCATTTATGATTCTCTTACATTTATTGCAAAACAGTCATGCAGAATTAAAGGGAAATCACAAAACAGAGTGGTAGTGTATTGTGTGTGTGGGTGCGTGCCTGTGTGTGATGTGTGAACAGAGAGCACAGTGGCTTTGTGCTGGCACATGAGTGTACTCAGGTGCAAGGATGTACGTGTGTGTGGAGATAGTTATTTTGGTCTCAGGTGCATTGAGGAAGGGAGTGTTGGGTGTTGTCTTTTGGCAGGAGTGCTGGTGTATCCGTGAGTGCTTCCCTTCCAGAGAGCTGATGACATTACTGTCCTGAAAAAAAGACATTAGCTATCAGGATTTCTTTGAAGGAGTTCCCAAAAGTAATCAACTTGACTGACAACGAGTTTGACACAGGATATATAAAAGGTAAGTGATTTATTTATACGTTTTTCTGGAAGAATCTGCAAGGAGTAGGATATCTAGTCAGAAAGGGAAGAGGAATTATATTGAGTTCTTTTAAACCTTTATTTTAACAGGTAATTGAGAGCCAATTCTCATTTACAATGATGAACTGGTTAAGAGGCAACAGTACAACATAAAATGCTGTGGCGGCTGGAGGATTTTTCTCC
>NW_013952623.1:457208-460090 GCF_001266775.1 Austrofundulus limnaeus
CAGAAAGAAAAACTATTATCAGTGTAGGGATGGGTCCATTTGGCATTTGAATCGATTCAGTACCAATATCCAGTACCTGGGAATCGGTACCAGAACTTAATGGTACCAGTTTTCGGTACTTTGTGTGTGTGTGTTTAATAATAAACTTTTATTTATTTTTTTACATATTTCTCAATATATAAAATTAACAAATATCAAGACAACATCCAACTCTTTGTATTGTAACATCAGTTGTGTAACTTATTTCTTTAAGGTAAAAACTGTTGAAAACAACAAGACTGTTTTATCTTATTGCACAAATTAAAATCCAGCTCCACGTGTTTCTATTGATGTCATTTACCCGCTAGAAAAAATGTGTGATGGAGGTCCATGGAAGGCAAATAAGTTTAAATCAAATAAGCAAAAGAGGATGCAGTTAAAATAAATAAAAGCTGTTCAAGCTACGTTTTGAGCATCCAAAACGCGCCCAACACTAGCTGACTGCTTGTGTTCTTTCAGGTCAGATGCGTTCGGACTGTCGGGAAGCACCTCTGTTGTTTTCCTCTGCTGGTCCCTTGTTTAATGGCAGATGAAATAAAGAAAGTGGTGGTACTTTATTTACTTTGAGCATGCGAACATTGTGCTCACAAGATAATTAATCCACCAGATTATTCAGAGGTGGTCATTGCGGCGACTTTTACTCCAGGAGCTGCGAGCCTCGCTCTCATGCTACGTTCTGAGCTCTGTTTACCAGCGACTGCTGACGTCATTACACTCTTGCGCGATGCTGCGTTCAGGACAAGCATGGAAAACTCACCACTCTTACKCCAATACGGTCRCAATGCTGCRTTCAGGACAAGCATGGAAAACTCACCACTCTTACGCCAATACGGTCGCAATAATGTGTTTAGGTACTGAAACATGGTACCGTTTGATGTTACGTGAATAGGTTCTCTGTAGTACCGACAGAATTCGGTACCCATCCCTAAGCACTGATCAGATGTTTTGTGAATGGCTCAAGATGGTGTCACAAACCTAAAACAATAAATGCACAAATTTAATTCAATATGAAGATAGCTACAAGTTAGCTTTCTAATATATATTTATATATAGAGAACAATTAATGTTATTTTAATAGCAAAAAATTGTTGCACCTCTAAGGTTCAATATAACATTGTCAAAACAATTGAAAAGCACACAGAACAAAACAATACATGGCAGGCTGTGTAAATAAGCATTTTACATTGTTTATTAAGAGGAATTTCTTTGTGGGGTGAATGAATATTGTTATGGATGAGCCGCGCCTGCTCCAACGATAACAGTAGCATGCTAACACATATAGCGTTGCTGTGAGGAAAAGTGTCCCCCGGGAAACAGCTCACTGGCGGCTGCGACGAAATGCTCTGAACGTGTTCAGGCTATTAAAACCGGCATGTCTGGTATTCAGAAAATTCATATCATAACAGTTAAAAACCAGGGTACCAGGCGCTGTGAGGTTTTTGAGGGAATGATGACGCAGAGGTTAGAGAAGGTGAACCTGTGATCAAAAGATTGTTGGTTCAAATTTAGACCACAGAGTCTTGCAAGATGGTGCATACAAGTTATTAGCGTAATGTTTTTGAATTCATGCATTTTGGCACAAGCTCATCACTGTGGCTAACAGCACTGTAAGTTGTCTAAACTTTGAAAAAAGGCGTGTGATAAATAGGCATCTAGTCCTGTACACAATGTTGAGAATTGACCTCTGTACGACCTAGTGGAATTACAAAGATACTTCTTTGTGTTTTAAAAATTCTTCCACTAACACCTTTCATCCTAGTATCTTTAAAATTGTCCTACAATGTTAAGAACATTACAAAAGCCAAGAAAATATTCATGGCTAGCTGTGGCTAAAAGGTAGGGTCAGGGCAGCTTGGCAAACTTAGACATGTCCCCGTTGGTGCGTAACTTTCGTAATGCATTCGTAATGCTGTACGAAACTGTACATAAAACGAAGGTAATTATTCTTTGCAAGGATTTCATCATCTTCTCCTTAAGAGATTCTTGTAATAAAATTAAATTCTTGTAGTCTAATTAGCATCCAATCTACTTTCATATCCTTGTGAACCTCTTAAATGCCACATATTCAACAAATAAAAATTAGGCTTAATTAAAACGATTAAAAACTCCCATCTAATCTGTCAACATACTGTGTTTATAGTTCACGCACCATGAGTGTGTGCGTCTCCTCTTCATGGTTCACAAATCAAGAAGACGACTGTATAATGAGAAGGTCCTTAAGATGCACAAACACACCCCCACATGAATATGTCTATATACACAAATAAACATGTCCTTAAGACAGGCAGAGCTTATCAATAGCAGTTAATTAAATTCTTGTATGTATTGATGAAAGTCTTTCTGTTTATACTGAGAGTTTGTGTGTTCTCTTGTTTGTTTTCTTTAATGAAAAGATTTCACCTTGCAGAGTATGGGTTGTAGGAAGGGTTTGTGTGTGTTCAATGCATGTGTTTTAAAACCTCAAAGTAAAAACTGATTTGACTAGAGGAAGACATAGTTTGTGTTATGATGAAAATGAAACAGAAGCACAGCATTGAAAACATTTTTGACAGAAATAATTAAATTTATACCAAGGTGTATTTGTTATATGCGTTCCACAGGAATTTTCTGTAATGACTTTTTGTTGCCTCTAAGCAAGAAGGTTGCCGAATCGATTCCCAGCCAGAAACCTTTCTGGATGGAGTTTGCATGTCCTCTCCATGAGTTTCTTAATCCCACAGACCTAAAACATGCATATTAGGTTAACTGGTAAATCTACACTCACCGGCCACTTTATTAGGTACACCTGTCCAACTGCTCGTTAACACTTAATTTCTAATCAGCCAATCACATGGCGGCAACTC
>NW_013952623.1:461090-463369 GCF_001266775.1 Austrofundulus limnaeus
TCTCTGAGGAATGCTTCCAGCACCTTGTTGAATCTATGCCACGAAGAATTGAGGCAGTTCTGAAGGCAAAAGGGGGTCCAACCCGTTACTAGCTTGGTGTACCTAATAAAGTGGCCGGTGAGTGTAAATTGTCAGTGAGCCAGAGCATTAATGGTTGTTTGTCTTGTTTGTTTCTATGTGGTCTTGTGATTGATTTGCGACCTATCCAGGTTTTACCCTGGCCTTTACACAGTGTCTGATGGACATGGGCACCAGTGACCCCCAACCCCACCCACGCCCGACAAGCAAGAAATGGGTAAAGATAATGGATGGACGGATCTAACTTTCTAACTTTTCAATAACCAAGCTCTATCTTATATTACAGATCTAATTATTCCACATTTTCCTAACAGAGAACTTCGCTCTCATGCTGTAGGTTTTGTTTGTGGTTCCTAGAGTTTGTAAAAGTAGAATGGGAAGCAGAGCTTTTAGTTATCAGACCCCTCTGCTTTGGAACCAACTTCCAGTTTCTGTGAGGCTGACATCCTATCTACTCTTAAGGCTAGACTTTTCTTTTTGGATAAATCCTGTAGTTAAGCCGGGTTCACACCAAATGTGTTTTGAGCAGCAAAAACGCACCCAACGCCTCAAGTTGGACGCACTACGTTCACACCGGGACAGAGACTAGACGCGCACCTGAAAAGGGAGGAGCATCCTACTTTTTTTCTGGTCTGTCTTTGATGACGGATGAAATAAAGAAAATGGCTTTGTTTTTCTTTTTTTTCTTTTTTTTTTGCCAAAAAAGAAAAAGAAAATGGCTTTTCTTTATTTACTGAAAGCAAGCGAATGTCGCACTCACCAGATAATTAATTCACCAGATAATTTAGAGGCGGTCTGTTTGGTGGGTTTCACCACTCCAGGAGCTGCGAGCTGACCAACTTATTTTTTTTGTCCCGCTGACCCGCATCGGTGCTGATATCTCCTGCCAGAACACCAAGTGCAGATGATCAATTTCAGCTAAAGAGCTGCTGTCCGTCTGTTTCAGGTTAGTGGGCAATATTCAGGAAACTGTCACGTGGAAAAATTATGCTCTCTGATTGGTTGACGTGGTGCGTTGAGCAGCAAAATTTTAATTTTTTGAACTCGAGCGTCGGCTGCTTTGGATGCGCAGCATGCACGGAAAACCCTCTACTGGACCTACCGCTACCTTTGACTGCTCAAAACGTGTCCAGTGTGTACCTGGCTTTAGGGTTGGCTTGGGCTTCCTGAGTTATTCCTCAGTTCTGCCTTTTTTTTTTTTGTTCCCTGCTCTCGGAGGAGTAAGGCACTCTTTGCCCTCTCTCCTGCCCTCCCTTATTTCCCCTACTTTGCTGCTTGGGAGCCTCCTTTACATTTTCATCTGAAACCAGAAATTATGGATATTTTTATTTTTATGGATTTGGTTAGCTGGTCTTTAAAAAAAATTTTGGAACAAAGTTTTCTTCCATGGGAGGACATGTCAAAGGTGGGACCTCTGTTCTTCTCTGTTCTGGATGTATACTGTATATTTGGATTCTGATCACTGGATTCTACAGATTGGCTTGGTGGTCTCCTGGTGTTCTACAAAACGTCTGTGGCTATTCATTTCCTGGCTGACTGACAATGAAGGATTGCCACTCTTTCAGCACTCAGAATTTAGCCTTGAACGAACTGGGATTCGGTCTGCAAGCGGTTATGCTGAGGGTTGAGGGCCGGCTGTGGTCCTTGGACTTTGCTGGCGAGATGGAATTGATCTTGGAGAAGCTGAGAGCTCGGCTTGGCAGGATTGCCCACACTATTTGTCTGACTGGATTTGTCACATTGGATGTACCAGCGGACATTAAGGCAGATGAAAAATGCTATTGTCTACCTGACCGAAAACATTTTCTGTCCCCAAACAACCGATTACAGATTGGTCCCCCACATTGACCTTGAGGCCGTGGAACTACATTCCCCCTGGTGTTTACATATTTCCTTTTCACATTTAAATCATTCAGTTGCAGTCTATATAATGTGGAAATGCAATTATTTGGTCTGAATTCCTCCTTATTGTAATTCCATGAGCCCCTCTTTCACCCCTTTTTGTTTTGCATGATTTTGCATGTCTCCTTTATGAGATGAAAATTGTTTGAATTTTAAGTTGTATATGTTAAAGGGATCCCCAATTAGTTGTAACATTAGCCTTTATTTAATAAACATACAGTGGTTTGCAAAAGTATTCATACCCCTTGAACTTTTCCATATTTTGTCACATTACAACCACAAACATAAATATATTTCAC
>NW_013952623.1:464514-471265 GCF_001266775.1 Austrofundulus limnaeus
ATTCCAGTGAAATATATTTATGTTTGTGGTTGTAATGTGACAAAATATGGAAAAGTTCAAGGGGTATGAATACTTTTGCAAACCACTGTATATAAGGTTTGATTAAAAAAAACTGATCTAGATTTAATCCCCAAACTGAATCTATGCATGTGCTATTAGTCCAATGACCTAGTGCCTATGTGGGTGTAAATTGGTAAGAATCAGCTATTCACCAATTTTACTAAATCAGTTATGTTATCAAATTTTTCACCATGTGAATTCTTTTTTTAAAAAAAACTTCTTCACAACTTGTTCTTTGTTAAACCTTTGGATTATTGTACATCTTGAAAAATCAAAATAATAAGAAACATCCCAGTTTTGCACATAAACACACATTGCTTCATTTTGTAAAGCGAGCTGCTGTTTGAGGTCTGCTTTTTGACAGGAAAATATATTCATGTTGTCTATTCTCAAGTGCTCATTTAAGGTCAGCAAATCACAAAGAATGGATTTTTGTCTTGACCCTCGTGGGTCTGTATCATTTTTAGTACAACTGCTAACTGCTTCCCTTTTTTTAAAGTCACATTTGAAACATCAAGGCCAGGTGAACACAAAACGAAAAGCTTGTGAAACATTCTGCTCGTGAATATGGATCATAACCCCTCCTTTCACATTTATTCCTCACAAATTAAAACCTCACCTCTGTGTAAAATAATTTAAAGAGGCTAGGGGTATCTTTTATTCCTTTTCTTTAAAAAATAAAGTGACCACTAGTAATCAAAAGTATCTGTCATTTTTCCAGATGTTTACTACAGTTTTTATGCCATAATGTTTTTTGTGTGTGTTTGTGCGTCTGTTAGTAAAATAGTAGAACCACTGGAAGAGTTTTAGTGTAAATCCCAGCAAGTACTCATTTCATGTATTGTACATCTGCAACTAATTTAGTTTGGAGTCTATCAATTAAAGATGGCTGCCACAACCAGCTGACTTAAGAAAACAAAAAATGTCAATTACTTGATTTGAATAGTTAATGTTAAAGTTTAGTGTAGTTAATATTGATCCTCAACACATTTTAAGTGCTGACAGATGGGCCAAAATTTTTGTTTACAGTTTTCCCATTAACTATTTGGAGTGAACTCAGTCTGTTAGCAAAATATCTCACAAACCACTTGACTGATTTCAGTTAAGCTGCCAGGAATTACTCTACAAATTATTCAATTTTAGAGCCGACATAATTCATAGATTAACCTAGGCCAGGGGTCTGCAACCTGAGGCTCTGGGACCACATGTGACTCTCAAATCCATCAGAGTTACCTTTATAGAATTTGAAGACTACATAACAATAAGATTTGGGAAAAAAATATACCTAAATAATTCAGCTGTACTAGTTTTAGGAAATTCAGTGTAAACTATATACAGTATTTTTCTTGTTTACATGATCTTTTTCTCTGGTTGTGCATGATCTTTTCAAATGTCCTGATGAATATAAACAATAAATAGTAACAAGAATTAGGAAAAAATAAACCAGAATAGTTGTACTAGTGTTTTAGGAAATTCAGTGTAAACTATATACAGTATTTTTCTTGTTTACATGAATTTGATCTTTTCATTTGTTCTGGTGTGTAAAATTAGTAATTAATAATAATAAAATCCCTGATAATTTTTTTAGTTTTATAATGTCACCTCCACTGGCCATAAAGGTTACCGAAAAGGCCTCAAAAGCACCCATGGACCACCAGTTGATAATCACAGTTATAGCTTGTTTTGCACCTCTGGACACATTTTATTAGTGAGCCGAGCAGGAGAAATGGCTCTTTTGGTTGTAAAGGTTGCAGACCCCTGACCTACGCTGACCAGACGTCCCTGACTTCGGGGGACAGTCCCCAATGTGGATCACCCTGGAAATGACCCAGATTTCAGCATTTTATTAATGAGAACTAACTACAGTAATATAAAATGATGTAACAGTTTCAAAATAATAAACACCTCCCCTCTTACCTTTTACACACACATTGGGCCTCATGCAAGAACATGTTCGTATTCTTATCCTAAATTTCTCTTACTTTTGTTCGTACGAAGGGTTCGTACGAACATGTCACGTCAGATTCAACAAACTCTTCTATTTTCAGGAAAAGTGTGTAAATGAGCTGCGTAAATTCCACCTGTTCGTATACAGCTGCTCGTGCACGCGAGAGGAGATTAGCATAATTACCACCCCAAAAACACCATATAAGGCTATGTTTCCTGCCTCAGATATTAGGAAGTGTCCATTCATGAAAATGACAGCGAAAACTGAAAAAATAAAAACTTTACGAGTTCAGAGATTGAAGTCCGTCTGTCAGAGATCCWGAAAAGAAAATCTGTCATTTTTAGCAGGTCAGCTGTGGAATAAAAAGAGCTGCTAAAAGTATAAACAACTGTGTTAAATCATTTTCATTTATTCAGAAGCCGCAGCGCTGCGCACCGTACACTCCCCCCCGCGCGCTGCGCGGTCGCAGGTGGTCTCAGTTGCGGTCTGAAATAAGCCTTTTAAAATGATTTCAAAATATGTCTGGCACTTTGGAGAAAACCCAGGACTTGCTGGAGGGATTATGTATCCCCTCTGGTCTGGGAACGTCTCGGAGTCCCGCAGGACGAGCTGGAAGGTGTCACTGGGGAGAGCGGGGTCTTTCTGCAGCTGCCCATGCTACCCGATCCCGGATAAGTGGCAGAAAACGGACGAACGGACAATTTATATTGTTAGTCTAAATTATTACATTTAAAATTATAACTCTAATTCAAGCAGAATAGCCTATTGTCAACATAATTATGGAGTGTAATTTATTTTCAACTCAAAATATCTTCAAACTAATGAAATATAAAGTTATTAGGGAGGAAAACCCGTCTGGATAACAGCAGACTGACTGCTCGTAAAATATACGACAGGTCTGGACCACACGTAAATTTTGTTCGTATCTGAAAAAAATCTTAGAATATGAAAACATTGGTGAATGCCACAAATTCTCCTAAATCACTCATACGCACAACTTAAGAATAATTCTGTGCGTACGAACGGTTCTTGCATGAGGCCCATTGTTTAAGAAAAAAGTCACTAGTAAAAAATTTAAAAAAGGCAACTATCTAACAAAAATATGAATATAGCATTGTCAAAAAATTACAAAAAATGCCTTCCACTGCATGCAGACATGAAGGGTGGAGGCTGGTGGAGCTCAGACAGGAAGGGCTGATGACTAAAGGGCCCACATACTCGGGCATACTTCCCTCCGCAGAGGTCTGCTCAGACTCAAAGCGGACGTCCGGCAGAAAGGTCCATGCAGAGATAATTATTTTACTTCCACATCCAAAGTCTGCTTAATAAACTGCCCAGCAAGTTCACATCAAACTGCTTTGGATGCGATGCCAAGCAGATAAAGTTGAGAATCTGTGTCAAAGAGCATCTCACAGAGATTAAAATCATAGATACTATATGATACATCAATGAAGGAATATGAGGACTTTCAGAGAGCAACAAGTTTGTGGGATGAAATAGCCCAGACCCTGGGTAAGTTATTTTTATTTGCTTTTAAGTTTAAATGCAAGCTACAGTATCTCTTGCTCATCCTCTAAATCAGACTACTACTGATATTGCAAAAAATTATGAAATTTGTCAGGCGGTCCGTACGCTCGAGTATGAAGTCGCAAACATCTGCGGACAATATGCACGGAGTCCGTTCACGGACTGCAGTATGTTGGAGCCTTAACTCCAAACGATGTGGAAACTCTACACTTTTGACATTATTTTTCATTTTGTTTCAGAAAACTAAAGTCAGCAGTGCAAAGAAAGTGTAAAAAAGTATCTATGTCATCAAGCTAGAATCAATCCAGTTCCAGTTCCCATGATACTTAGATCAATACTCGTACCCAGCTCTGGCCCACAAGGTACTAACACTCTTACCTTTGGCCCAGATACCACAAAAAATGACGGCTTTTTGGTGGTCCTAGTGTTGCATGTATGGGCCAGCACCAAATAAACCAAACCAAAACTGGGCCAACTCCTGTGACAGATGTGGGCCACATAAACCAAACCACTATAGAGATGGGACGGGTGGCTCATTGAAGGGAACTGGATCTTGACGAGTCAGTTGCTTCGTACAGCCATTTGATTTTGAAAGAGTTACACAGGGAGATGTCATCATGTCACATGGGCAGAACCATGCGTTTTGTCAGGCGGAACCCTCGCCCCCTGAGCTGCTGTACTCCACCCCTCTGCCTGTTTGCTGTGAAAAAGTGAAAGAGGAGCAACTTTCTCTGTGGTTAAGGAGGAAAAAAAACAATATTACTGCCATGGTTTTGTTTTTGTGTTATGTATTGGTGTCTCTGTTCATGGCTTCATTTTCTCCTCAGTCTGCCTTCAGTTCTCCCTTCCATCCTCACCTGTCTACAATCTGTAATCAGCTCCCTCCCCAGGTGTTGCCAGTCTCCACTCTCCCTCTGTTTGTATATTATCAGTCTCTTTTTCTTCTCCACCTCCTTGCTGGATCACTGCTTCTCATGCTCTTTCATTTCTCTGCGCTCCTGTGTGTGTGTGTGTGTGTGTGTGTGTGTGTCTCTCCCTGGATCATTTATTTTAAGTGTTGTGTTTAATAAAGTATTTACTTTATTTTACTATCAAGCCTTTTTGTTATGTCTGCCTCCTGGGTCCAAACCACCTTGGACAGTCACAATTACGAGGAGTAAAAAAAAAAAATTACAGTGCAACTCGGTTCTTATCGCCCGTTGTAAGATTCGATTTGGTCAGCCCTGTTTGTCTGTTAACAAAAGATCTCATAAACCACTGGACGAGTTTCAACGAAACTCAGGAAAAACAATGCTTCAACCTGTATTTGATGGGTGACATGCTTATGTGAGATCTTTAAATGAAGAAATCGCTTATATACGTTTCTTTCTTGTTTCGCTGTATTTCTTTCATCGTTTCTCTCCTGTCACAGCTCAACACCATCTGTTCACTTTTAGCAGGAAAAAGAGCCTACTTTCCTCCTCAGGTTTTTTTCTTCACTCTCTTTTAAACACTTGACACCAGGACCTGGACTTGTGCCCATGGCTCTGGTTTAACAAAAAAAAAAAGGCATCCTCTCTGTCTTAAAGAAGCATAACGAAAGCAAAATGTCTTTATGTATTATTAAAAAAATCTTTAATTTTTATTTTTAGGTTTTAGATTTATCCAACATTACTCTTCATGCTTCACTGAATTAACAGCCTCCCCCCTGCCTCCATCCAACACCTTCCAAGGTCTCCTGACTTCCCCTCCATTTCCCATCCACCCTGCTCCATCTTGGGGACATATGTCAAGAGGAAGCAAGCATCTGCTCCTTAAGAGGGATTTTGTGTCCCGTGCTCCGCCGTTTTGTGCCAGAAGTCCGTCGATCGCGCGGCGGCAGTATGGCCATGTTGTGCCTGGTGAGAAAGTGGGACACAGACCTGGAGGGAGGCTCTGTTTGAGTTTATTCAGGTGTCAGATTTCTGCTTTCATTTGTGCAAAACGAAGAGACAAAGATACACTGGGTCATGTTCTGTTTTAAGCCATAGAAAACCTAACATTAAAAAAATGTGTAGAAATAGATTTTTGTTTGATCATATTTTGGGATTAATTGACAATTATATCTGGAAATGTTTTTGCATTATGAATATGAAATTTGTTACTTTACTTTTTGAAATGCTATTTGCCCAACATTTTCTTTTTATTGCTCCTAAAATTGTCAGTTTTTTTTCTTTTTATATTTGTTTGAAGTTGCTCTGGTTTGGCTTATTTAAATTAGTAACAGAGGAATATATTAAATGTTGACACCCCTCTGTAATGCTCTTAGCTTCTTTACAGAACCAAGAAAATGTAAACTGAGCAAAATGAAAGGCAACTGGAGTTTTTATTTATTTATTTATTTGTAATTGCCTATATTAAATGCAGACTTTCATGTAATTGCCTTTATTCATTTATTTGTATGTTACCAAAATACCTCAAGAACCAGTGAACACATTTTAAAGAAACCTTTTAAAAACAGACCTTGGAACTGCCCTAAAGCCCCCTTCGGAGTTGATCTTACTCAAGAGGCCACAGTAATTGCCCTTACAAAACCCCATTCCTATAACTAAATTTTTAATTAAATATATATTTTTACAATTATTAAGCTGAAATTTGTAGCAGTAGTAGCTGAGAGTCACACCCAAGATGAGCTATAAATGCTAAAATATGAACATTTTGCCTCATAATGTAAAAAAGATCAAATTCTGACTTTATGTCAGTTAGATTTTTGGGCAGCTTTAAATTGGATTCCCATATTTAACCCATGGGTCATTAGCAAAACTCTTGACCACTAGGGGGCACAAAAATAGCAATTGTCCAAGGAGGTTCCATAGAACAACTGGAGTGAGCAGAAACCAGGTGACCATGTGATCGGCTGGTGAAGCTAACGGCTAACACTAAATGGTCAAGACTCTGGATTTCCCATTACTGTACATGTTGACAACAGAGCAGAAAAAAAGGACTGACGATGGAGAAATCATTAAAACTATTAATATAATATTAACACTATTATTATTAATATTTTACAGTCTATATAATCTATCTAACTGCTGGATATGGGCACCAGTGACCCACGCAACCCTGAAAAAGGAAGAAGCGTGTACAGAAAATGGATGGATGGATGGATAATCTATCTAATGTTTTAAATAATGTCAGAAAAGCTGTTTGTGTTATGGATTTATTAACAGAAGATAAACAGGAAAACGTCTCATTTTA
>NW_013952623.1:472681-486548 GCF_001266775.1 Austrofundulus limnaeus
TTTTACATGAATAATATTCAAACTTTTCTGCTTTTTTATTTGCAGTCCAACTTCTGCATATTTTACATTATTTTAGCCATTCATAAATCCAAATATTCAGTTAATTCAGGAGATGGGTGACGTGGCTTGTGATTTTTGTAACTCAATTACTTTTCAAAATATGAAATTTTTATGTACATATTTTCCCCATAGAAAATAGACTTTTTAACACCTTCAAAGATATTATTCTCTTTATAATCTTCTTCAGATTACTTGATCTGTTTTTATCTTCTTATGCTACATTTAGCCTTTGTCTATAATTTTGATATGTTTTCTTATTATTTCAGTTTTTAGCTATAGCATTTTTGCTACCATTTTGCTATATTGACATATTTATGTAACCTTTTGCTACATTTAACTTTTATCTAGACATTTAACTTCCTTGAATTTTTTTCAAAAAGCAAAAGCTAGCCTTTTGCTACTTCTAGCGCTTAGCTAATTTTTGGCTTCTTTTAGCAAACTTTCTGCTACATTTTGGATTTTAGCAACACTTCACTTTAGGTTTCACAACTTTTATCTTTTAGTTGGTGTTTTGCTTCATTTAGTTTCATCAGTTCAGTTTTAGGTTCTTCAGCAAGTTTCAGCAGTCATTCTGTGTGAAAACTGCATCAAAATATCTATTTCTGTCATTTTGTTGACATGTTTGTGGGCTTTACACTAATAGTGCACTTTCAAACACAAAGCTGTTCCTTAGTTTCATTTTTTCCCTTTTTTTGGCTTGTTTTCTGCAGCAAGAAGTTACGGATCGCTTCTTTGTTTTTCTGTTGTGACAAACACTACAGTCTGTCAAACTTATTAATAATAATAAATGTGTCTAGTTTCTAAATTGCATTTTCAAAATAATTTCCTCCTCAGTTTTGTGCTATTGTTTTCATCACTAATTGTCTATTTTTTTGCTAAACACTAATAAAATTATAGGTTTCAAAAAACACTAAAAGAATAAAAATGCAGCCTATGCTAATACTGCCCCACTCCTCTCCACACACTGCACTTTAAGACCTCTTCAGTCCTCAATTTAGCACAAGAATAAACAACAGCAGGGGGAAAGAAAAGAGTAAATGTGTCATTAATAAAAAGAAAGACGAGCTAATTGTGTTGCATGCTCTGGAAAAATCAAAAATCCATTAGAGAGAGGAAAAAGGACGCCGAACATGGCTTTTTTGAAAAACAGATGATGTCTCACAAAAGAAGGAAACCAAGAGCGCTTTTACCTTTAATTTGGTCCTATATCCTTGATTTAAGATGGTCTTCTTGTGCGACTGTGTGTGTATTTGAATGTGTTATTGTTGTGCTCTGCTTAATGCATGCCAATGACTCAGGCAACTTTATCTAATCTCCATAAATGGCCGTACAGTTCAGGAAGGTCACCAACACACACGTGTGCTCGCACACACAAACGCATCCCCGTGAGAGGGAGCAAAAGGAGACAATAATTGAGAGAAATTAGAAGAAATGATGGAAGGGACCGGTCGGTAGAAAGAGGAATGAGAGAGACAGAATGGACTCTGGGGTGAAACAATTAGCTCTGTCATTTGGTATTTGTACTGCTTTTCCAGCTCAAAAAGGTCACCATGCTCCTACAAATAAGAGGATATTTCACCACCAAGTCCAGTAAAAAGCAAAACATTTTTTGAAAGTCTTTTCTCAGAAAGAGGACAAGAAAGTTTGATATTTTATGAGCATTTAATAACATGAACCAAGACCTCCTTTTTTTTAAATTGTCCAAGACACAGAATCATTTTAATGGATTACGGCGTACTTGGATAATTCACAAGACCTTTGCCTAATCATGTCATTTTGTCCTCTGATTCTGTTCAGTCACTGAAGATCAAATTTGTTCATATTCAGTCTAATACCTTTATTTTCACACAGCAAACACATTGTTTAAACACACTGAGGTATTAAAATCTTTGCTACAGTTTACTGCATTGTTAGGTAAAGAGTCCATTGTGCATTATGAGTCCATTTCACTAGAGCAGTCTGCACCACTTTTGCACCTGTTATGCTTTGCGTACGCAGTTTTAGTAGATCATTCACACCACACGTACTAACAGCACAGGCACTATTTCGGTTGGTACTGCCTTTTAGTGCTCAGTAGTTGGGATCCGTTTACACAGAGCTGGTTTTCTGTGAAATGGCAACATTTTTCTTGTGATCTAGCTTCTTGTTTACACGTCACTGGTGAGCGGAGTCTCTGACAGGTCTCAGAGTGGAACTTTTCGGTAACACACCTGTGGAGGTGAGAAGTACCCCACAGCTGGGAAAGCATGCATGCTCCAGCAACTGGAACACAGCAAAAGTTTATTTTAAACTAATTAAAATCACAATAAATTACAGACAGGAGAGTGTTGTGTTACTCACCCTTCCTGAAAAACACAAAAAGCATCCTAGGTCTGAAGGAACATTAGTTTATTCACAAGGTTCGGGTGTAACTGTGATGATGAAACCACCGCATGATCAGTGTCAGTGGCTTTTTGCGGATGATGTGGTCCTATTGGCTTCATCAGATCGTGATCTCCGGCTCTTGCTGGAGCGGTTTGTGGCCAGGATGAGGATCAGTGCATCCAAATCCCAGACCATGGTCTTGAGCCGGAAGCCGGTAGGTTGCCTACTTCGGGTCGGGCAGGAGGTCCTTCACCAAGTGGAGGAGTTTAAGTATCTTGGGGTCTTGTTCACGAATGAGGGAAGTATGGAGCGGGAGATCGACAGGCGGATTGGTGATGCATCTGCAGTGATGCGGGCGTTGTACCGGTCTGCCATGGTGAAGAGAGAGCTGAGCCAAAGGCGAAGCTCTCGATTTACTAGTCTGTCTACGTTCCTACCCTCATCTATGGTCACAAGCTTTGGGTAGTGACCGAAAGAACGAGATCGCAGATACAAACAGCTGAAATGAGTTTCCTCTGCAGGGTGTCTGGGCTCTCCCTTAGAGATAGGGTGAGAAGCTCAGTCATCCAGGAGGGACTCAGAGTAGAGCCGCTGCTCCTCCATGTTGAGAGGAGCCAGTTGAGGTGGTTCATCTGGTTAGGATGCCTCCTGGACGCCTCCCTGGTGAGGTGTTCCGGGCAGTCCCATTGGGAGGAGGCCCAGAGGAAGACCCAGGACACGCTGGAGGGACTATGTTTCTCAGCTGGTCTGGGAACACTTTGGGATTCCCCCAGAGGAGCTGGTCCAAGTGGTTGGGGAGAGGGAAGTCTGGGTCTCTCTGCTTAGGCTGCTGCCCCCAAGACCTGACCCCGGATAAGAGGAAAAAAACAGACGGCCGGACGGATGGACAAAATTGTTGGTACCGTTTAATGAAAGAAAAACCCACAATGGTCACAGACATAACACTGATGTTCATTGAGCTTGAAGTTCACCTTTAATCTCTTTATAAGTTTTTCTGGGATCTTTTGTTAACATTCATATTATCTGTATCTTTGATTTGTCCGTCAGCCACATCCAGGGAGGTTGGCTACAGTGCCATGGATCTTAAATTTCTGAATAAGTTGTGCAGCTGTAGTCACAGGAACATCAAGCTGCTTGAAGATGGTCTTATAACCTTTACCTTTAACATGTTTATCTAGAATTTTCTTTCTAATCTCCTGAGACAACTCTTTCCTTTGGCTGTGTCCAAAACAACAGGCCAGATCCTCCGGAGGACCCAGATTACCCGGTCGAGGTGGGCCGGGTCCTTGGTAGACCAGGAAGACCGGAAAAAAAGAGTCTGTGAATTTGGACGGTCTAGTCTCCCCTCCACCCCGGCGTAAGTCATGTCACCTAGCAACTGTGACGACGCTAAACAGAAGCAAAAATAGATCAAAATTAGAAAAATATCAATACATTAGCATTATTAATATCACAAAACAATAAAATTAACTTAAAGGTAACATTTGAAGAACTGATTGACCCGCAGGTGCATGTTTATTTTGCGTTTTTAATGACAAAAATTATATTTAAAATCATGTCCATACAAATGATAAAAGTATTAGAATTACAACCACTAAAGAATTTTAATTTTATATCGCCAAATTTTTTTTAAAATGTATTATTTTCTCTCGCTTCGTCCTCCATTACTAGCTTAAACAAATCTCCGGTAGGGCCACAATGCATTATGGGATATGCTGGGCCAAGAAGGATCCATCAGACCTGTCCTTCGATTCAGGCCAAAGGAAGGACGTATTTGTCGGCCGCATCGGAGGAGTCTTCGGTTTTTGGACGTCCTTCGTCGCGGCGCTGTGACGTATGTGGCCAACAAATTCGGCCTTCGGAGGACCCGTCCTGCCGTTTTGGACACAGCCTTTATTTCCTCTGGTCCATGTTGAGTGTGGTCCACACCACGTCACCAAACAGCACAGTGAGTATCTGTAGAACTATATCCAGACCCACTGACTGATTACAAGATTGTAGATACCTGTGACGATAATCAGTGGACACACCTTGATTTAACTTGTCCCTTTGGTCACATTATTTTCAGGAGTACCACCATTTATGTCCAGGCATGTTTTATGTGTTTTATTTATTTATTTATTCTGTTGAAGCCTGGCTGAAAAGCAATATCTGAGTTTCATTTGTTAATTTTTATAGAATTTTTATTTATTTTTTACTTTTGTCAGATTCTATTTCTGTAACCATTATGGGTGTTTCTTCCATTAAATGAGGAGTAACAACTATTTTGTCCATGTGTGTGTAGCATATCTGCTGTTTTGACTCAAAATATGATAATTTTAAAAAGAACAGTAAAACACGGCTTGCCAGCAACATACATTGGTGCTGTTGTGGGCGGGCCCATCCATATTTTTCACTTCAGGTTTTAGTAAAAGATGTGATTCACAAAAATAGTCAATTGTTCTCAAATGTTGAATTTACAGTGATGTATGATGGCAGTCTCATCAAAATGGCTCCTTCTGAGATTGTGTTTTCAAGCCTTTACAGCAGCTGTACATTCACATTTAAGAGTTCTTGTTGAGCAGGTTTTGAGGAATAATTTGTGGTTTAAATACAAAGGCTGGTTATACTGTAGTAACGAAGCTGAAAATGATTTTCAATAACTTCTTTTTGGTAAGCAAAGCCAAATTGGACAATGTTTGACACATCAGCGTAGAAAAGAGCTATAAAAAAACAAGTCAAGTTCTAAAAGAAAACAATTCTCAGGTGCAGCTCTGATAAAGTGGGATGTGAAATTAAAATGGTTGTAATTTACATTTTGTGTTTCAGTGTGTATTAAAGTGTGGCACTGGTTTTTCATGCTGTCACAATGATAGCCTTTTTTGTTTTAAGGGAGGTAATTACCACTCACTCCTTTCAGGCTTCATGTTTCTGATTTTGCTGTCTTCTCTCTGCTTTGATTTTGATCGCTGCATGACACCTGGTTAGAGGGGTCTCAGGGGTGCAGTGGCACTTTGTAAGCATGTGCATGTGTGTGTGTGTGTGTGTGTGTGTGTGTGTGTGTGTGTCACGTTGGCATTGCCCTTTGTCTCTTTGAGGCCATCTGGTGTTGTGGGAGTACACACTGACATGCCCCCACATTTACAGTAGTGAACATCTTAGTGGATTCTGGTGCTAATTTCAGGGTGGAGGTTCCATGTTACCAACTTTAAGATTTTTGTGTTTTTACAAAACAAAAGAATAGTAAAAACAATTGTAAGCTGGAAAACAGACAAATCAAGCCACTCCAAACAGTGTTTGCTGTAAAGTAACAAGCTGTTTAACATCATGCAGGTGATTCTTTTCTATATTTTTGTATGTTGTGCAGACAGATACCAATTTCAAAAAATATTTTCCTCGGCACATTTCTCAGTTCATCCACTGATTTTCATCTGGTCATCTGTGGTTGAATCACAGAAGCAACAGGTCTAGGAGGAATACCCACACATCTCTCTCCCCAATGAGGATCCCAAGGTGTCCCCAGGCCAGAGAGGATATATAATCTCCGAGTTCTGAATCTGCTCTAGGGCCACTTCCCTTTCTTAGGGAGGCATACTGACTAGATGCTTGAAGTACATTAGGAGTTAAAATAGCAGCTTTATTTCAAGGTCCCTTCAAATGACGAAGCTCAGTTTATCTCTAAAGCTGAGACATGCCAACCCATGGAGGAAGTACTGTAGATTTTAGCTGCTTGTGTTTTTTTGGTCATGAGCCAAACCTATTGACCATTGTTAAGGACTGTAACATACTGTAGATGCACTATTAAATTAAGAATTTAGCCTTTTGGCTAATCTCCTTCTACACCGCCACAGAATTCCCTTTCTCTGCAGATGAAACCTTGATCCGTTGATCCATCTCTCGCTCCAATCCTGCCATTACTCAAGAAAATCATTCCCACATATTTGAACACCTACTTGAGGCAACAACTCACTCCTAACCCTACACTAAGGGAGCATTCCAAGTTTTTTTTATTCGGCACTTTCCTGTAATTTAAAAAAAAACAATTGAATCTGGCAGATGGACCTCTTCAGAAATGGAAAAATCTCAAGTGTGCTTTCACTTCCTTTTGCTTGCATCTATTGCAAAATCCAAAGCCTACCCAAGGTTTTTCATAAATGGGTAATCAAATGTGGTTTTAGAAAAACTGCATCATAAACTATTATAACCCCCCCCCCCCCCCCCCCACCTTGAAAATTGGTTACAGTTTCATCCCTAACCTCTATTTGAACAGGCACTCGAAGCCATGTGCACACTATGAAAATATTCTACCAAATGGGAATAGGTAGCAAAAAACAGTCTAAACGGTTCTTTAAATATATAGATAGTGGTTTCAAAAAAATATGTAACAATAAATTTGATAAAGTACAAATGAAAATACAGCATTTTTAAACTTTTACAACCAGAAGCTGCTCTTCATATTAGTGACAAACAATAACAGTAACAGCTTTTTGACGAATTTAAATTTTCTTTAAAATACATTCAAAATGTTTAAAAATAAACTACAAAAATTAATTTAAAGTGCAAATTAAACAATAGCTGTATTGCAACTGTATTTTAAAATGTTTTGAAATTTTAAAATATTGCCTGGTAAAAACAAAAGCTGCACTTCATATTAGTGAAAAACTTTAGCATTTTTTGATGAGCTACCTTCATTTTTGCTTCTACTTTTAATTTAAAATAGGTTTCCATTCTTGGCAGGTTTCTAAGGTTCTTCTTCTACATATTAAAAAGTTTTTAAACACTACTGCTACTAGTGGTGAGAAAGTGTATTGCACCTTGTTCAAAATCAATGCAGTCCCACGGCCCTCTGCGGCCCAAAGTTAAAAACTGTTGTTCTTTTGAAGCCCTCAAGGTGGCGGTCATGGCCCGCAATTGCACCGCAGCCCATGGGTTAAGAATCTCTGGTTTAAAGTATAAAAATGAGTTTAAAGGAATTTTCTATTAATTTTCTAATAATCCAGGCCACACTTCATGCGCTCGCATGCACACACACATCTACATTTTTAAGAAAAATAATAATTTTTTGATAGAGTTCACACAATAAATGCAGTGAATTCCTTTCTCCATTACTCAAAAGGCACAAAAACCTCGAATTGTTCTTATTTTGAAGTTCCTGATTTTATTTAGATCTATTTATTTTTCTCACCGACAGATTTTACAATTTGTCTTGTAATTTAAGGATGTGCCTCTTCCTACTCACACCACGGCTGGACTTTTGTCAGCTTTTTTAAACAAAAAAAAAAGATAGTGGTATATTGAGTGTAGTGAACATTTCTAAAAGGCGTGGGTGATCATCGTGGGTTCTGTGAGCGGGTTTGTGTTCACCAAGAAAGCAAACACACGTGGACAGCACGGACACAGAGGAGCGGTTAGGAGGAGCTTTTTTAAGTGTCAGTGCGTGAGAAAGACATGTCTATTGGGCTTGTAAAAATATAGAACAAATCTTTTGTTTGTTACATGATGCAACACTGGCCAAATAAAGGATGATTATGTATTTTACAGGATGGGTGGCAACCCTAACTGTAGCAAGCTACTAAGCAACAACAAGCTAACATTAATCACCAATAGCTTATCACTCTTTGTCGAATTGCACTTTTGTCTTCAGTGGCATACTGCTGGATGTTCCAGTAAAGTCTTCCATACTTTTCTTTCAAGCTTAATATGGCCCATTGTTGTATTGCCAACAAAATTAAATAAGATGTGCTTGTTTTAAATATGATGATCTATGCCCACACTAAGGTGGCACTCTGCTCAAAGCAAACACAATCAGGGCTGCGGTAGGATAAGACCAGGCTGACTGTGGCCAGGCTGGGCTGTGCCTTACAATGCAAAAATACCACTAGACACACTGACTCTCCCCAACTAGTGCAGACTAGTGTAGGGTGCTTCAAGTCTACAATCAAAATCAAAAGCCAGAACAGAATTTCTTTTTCCTAATGCTGTTATGTAGGCAAAGATTGTAAAACAGACTGAATGATATCAGTTCATCCATTACATTTACCGCTATATTGTGCAGAGTCACAAAAAGCTGGTGTCTATCTTCCATAGTCATTGGACAAGAGGCAGAGTGTCTATTATTCTAAAAACATTTGAATACTAGCAGATTACTTAAAAGAACATTTTCAGATAAATGCACTTACCTACTTTCTGTTAAAATTTACACATTTGTTATTTTTGTACACTTTTTTGCTGTTAAGAAAAAAACTTTAAAAAATTGCTAAGATACTTACTTCAAAAGAATGAGCCAGCACAGACGAGCTACATCGTCAGGTCAGGACTCTGCAGTTTACACTCATCTACAGGCCAGCGGTCACTCTTTCAGAGATGAGGATGTTCTCATTCTTGATAGAGAGGAACGTTGGTTTGAAAGAGGAGTAAAGGAAGCCATCTTTGTGAAGAAAAATCATCCATCATTGAACAGAGGTGGAGGCCTTCGTGTCCAGTTGTCCTCCTCCTACAACGTTGTTATTGTATGTATGACTCAGCCCCGTGTGAACAAAAGGTGTGAATCAGGGCCCCAATGATACCAACACAAAGAGGGAAAGAGGGACAAAAACAAGGGGATGTCGAGCCCCGCTTGCATTCACTACATGCACATAACACAACACGGGTCAGGTGATGGGGCACATGACCCTCTGTGAACAATTGAGCTAGTCAAGCCTATTGTTAGGCGATGGCCCTCTTTTGCACGTGACTAACCTGTTTGTCCATATGGAGGCAGTGCTTATGAGGCTGAGTTCACCTGAAACTCATCAGACTGAAGAAGTCTCTTGGAGGAGAGACGAAACGTTTCACTAAAGAAGAACCCATCCAGTGGACCTACTTATTTCTTTCTTTTTGATTTTTTGCTAAGATACTTCCTTCATTATATATTCACTACAAAGTAAAAAGGTATATATATGCATACTTACAAATAAAAGTCCGTACAAACAGAAACTACAAATCTGTGATCAAGAGAATAGTGTTCCTCTCCGCACACTGATCTTTTCCCTCATTCACCTTTTCTGTCTTTTATCTTTCTCTTTCATCTCTTGCTCTGTCCCATTGGGCCCGGGACCTAAGCAGCTGAGCTCCACCGACTCCAGTTGGACACAGCACATTTGCACCTCCCCCGCCCCTCACCACCACCACCACCACACAGACGCATACTGTCAACACTTCATGCATCACCTCTTATTAATTTTCTTTTCCTTATTCATTTAAATCAAGACTCAAGCGCATACAAATGCTGACCTTGAGGCGCAAAAGATTATACACTTGAACTCAGACTGAAGAGATGAATCCTGTCTTCTCAGTCGGGTGGCGGGGGTGGGAGGGGGGGGGACCTTGTGGAGATGTGACAGCCTACCTTTCTCGGAGATGGGAGGTAGCCATTTAAGGGAAAATTAAAGCTTTCCAAGGATGCTTCTCGGGGGCATTGAAAAAATATGAATGTTTTGTGTCTAAATACATGTACATTGAATTGGCTGTTTTCATTCATCCTCCAGTTCTTTGTGTCGTGTTGTTTATGCTAAATTAATTTAAGTGCCTTAAATAATCAAAGAAATATCCTCCAGGAATTTTAGAAGAAGATTGTTGAAAGTTTTCATTTCTTTGTTCTTCCTCAATGGATAAAAAGATAAAGAGGGATTTGTCTTTATATTTAAGAAAAAAAGGATAAAATGAAATTGTTTTATTCTGAAGTGAGAATGGCGTCCCATCAAAGAGCTTGCAATACTTAGCAGTGTTTTATATTTCTTTTCTTTTCTTCTTTTTTTGCTTTTGTTTTAATTTATTTTCAATGATCCTCTAAATGTAGACATCTAGGTCATTACCTTGTCCTTTATGTTTTTGAAACTGTTTTCATGATGAGGAATCTTTTTATCCTGATACAAATTATGAACATTTTTCTCTCTTTGAAGCTAAGTTTAAGACTGATTCAAAGTTTCAAATAGTTCATTTACATTACAAATACAAATTTTTCACGTCCCAGGGAAACTCAGGGACATGGAATCCAAATGGGCCACGTTCAGGGCCTCTATGCGGCTTTCAGAAGCTATGGTCTGAAGGTTATTGGTGCCTCTTGTGGTGGCAAGCAAAGAACCTGCTTGTGGACACCAATAGTGATGGAGGCAGTCGAGCTGTGCTTGGTTTGTGTGGGGGAACTGTTGAGGAACTGAGGATATTGTTGAGAGGAGGATGGAGCACTTCTTTGAGGAGGAAGAGTCTGAGGAATTTTGGGAAGTCAAATGGTGGTAGTTTCTGTTTTTCTATCTTGGGATCACACTTCTTGTCTTACCCAGGAAAGTTTCCTTTACGGTGTTGTAAGGAAGGAAAGCTTTGACAGGTTTTCAAATCTTTAATTCAAGAAAAGCAGTATTTTTCCATTCTGGTTGTGGAACAATAAACCAGATCTTAACCCTTGATGAGTTGTTAAGGAGGTCATGGGTGTTTTTTCTTCAGTGTGCATGTATTTTTTTTTGACTTGGTGAAAGCTTATGTCTGTGTTACTTTAAGCATTCTGTGGAGGGTACTGAGGGAGTGTGGGGTGCCTGAGTTGCTTTTAAGGGCTTTCTGGTCCCTGTAGAACCAAAGCAGGAGCTGTGTCCGCATTCTTGGCACAAAGTCAAGCTTGTCAATGATGCGGGTTGGACGCCGCCAGGACCGTCCCTTGTCTCCAACCCTGGTTGTGGTGTTCATGAAGAGGATCTCAAGGCGCTATCATGGAGAGGTGTGTCTAGTTTGGGAATCTCAGGGTCTTATCTCTGCTTTATGTGGGTGGTTTCTGTTGCCACCTTGGGCCAAGAACTTGAGTGTGCATTGGGCAGTTTGCAGCCAAGTGTGAGGTGACTGGGATTAGAGTCAGCTCTTCTAAATCAATGGCTGTGGTTATCAACTGGAAATGGGTGGAGCTATGAAAAGAATACCTTTTATTTTATGCCAGTAATTCATGACACACTTTAATGACCCAGTTTTTCATAGCACCCTTTTTATTGGTAGATTTAATAGACAGAACTATATTTACTAACGGCAGTCACTCTTAGATATCACTTCTATTTATCTTTGTGTTTTCCCTTAACCCAGCATTTTCTTAGGATTAAATCTTGCTTTACTAAGATGGCATGATGGTGTTTGTTAAACAGTATACATATGAGGCCTCAACTGCCTCAAAAGAGCAAAAGCAGGAAGCAGAGAGCAGGGCGACAGTCTGATGGCTCTATGTTGATCTCTGTGTTCTTGTTGCAATAAAACAAACTCAGATGACCATTCCACAAAGTGTTTTTATTCTTGGATCACGTATTTCTGTGTTTGTGAAATAAATATCTCCACAACAGGTGAAATGCCCGCTCTGGGAAAGGATGATGACATAATGAGATTGTCTCAGATGGAGAAGTTTAGGTTTTTGGGCATCGTGTTCATGAGGGATGGGAGAATGGAGTGGGAGATAGATTGATGAATTTGGGCCTTGTCCTCAGTAATGAGGGTGTTGCTTTGGTCAGTTGTGATGACAAAAGAGTTGATTTGAAAGCAAAGCTCTCGATTAACTGGTCTGCCTACGTTCCAACCCTCACCTATGGTAAAGAGATTTGGATCATGACCGAGAACGAGTTCTTGGATAGAAGCAACCAAAATCAGCTTCCTTCGTAGGGTTGCTGTGCTCTGCCTTAGAGATAGGGTGAGGAGTTCTGTCATCCTGGGGGAGCTCAGGGTATAGTCACTGCTTCTTTGTATGAAAAGGAGTCAGTAGCCTTTATGTCACGGCCATTGATGACGTTTCCGTTAAAATTACTGCCACGCACATCCCTTCCACTTCCTGCTTACTGCCATTGTTTTTAGCGTTAGCTGCTAGTACTAGTCCTTGAAAAAGTCATAAAAGTTAAAGCATCTGTGAACTACTGGTATAAAACATGAGTTCTGTTGTGTGCCGTTGTGTCAACTAACAAGCAGGTACGATAGAATAGTCAGTTTTTCTCTATTTTCCTCTTGAGGAGGAGGAAAGGTGACAGCAGTGGATCATAGCATTACAGGGAAAACTTATCTTTAAAAGCTCACGCTTACATTTGTAATCGGCATTTCTAACCTGAAGATATTCAAGAGCCAGCATCAGAAATGAGAAGACGGAGGTTACAAAAGGGAAAAGTACATTTATCCCCTTTTACTGCCAAGACCAGAGAGGAAAGACCTCCAGAGGACAGCTAGCAGGAAGCTAACACAGTAGCCAGTAAAGGTAGGTGTGTGTGTGTGTGTGTGTGTGTGTGTGTGTGTGCGTGTGTGTGCGTGCGTACGTGCGTGCATGCGTGCGTTTGTGTTATACAGAGTATGAATTTTTTAGGCAACTTTGTCATGAGTTTTATGCAAAAGTTAAACCTTGTTAGAGTGTTTATTACAGCGTAGACAAAACACGAGACGAGCGCCCCCCACCCTCACCGAGAGCAGCAGAACCTCCGCCTGATAATCATTACGTTTTCAGTTCACTAACGTCGGGGAAAACGATCCAAACCATACACAAGTAGCCCATCAATTTAAAGCCCAGGCTCTGCTCTTTCCAACAATATGTGTCACAGCTCTACATGAAAAATTCACTGAACAAGCAGCCACAGAATAGCAAAAAAGGCTAAATTCTGGAACCACAAAGACGAACAACTTTCCTTTGTTTTTATGGCTTTAATCCACTTTGGAGTGATTTTTTTCCACTTGGCTGGACCTGTACGTCTCCTGTGTTAAAGTTGGTACATGTAATATGCTAATTCTGTACTGTGGAGATCATTAAGAGTTGTTGTCGAGTGAAAAAAATCTTTCGCTAGGACAGTGTTGCCTACGAACTGGAAGACTGGCCAAAGAATGCGGAAGTGCTAGAGTCGGAAGTCGTGGCATATAGGCTATTAAGGTGGTTCGAGCATCTGATTAGGATGACTCTTGGATTCCTCTCTTTGGAGGTATTTCCAGTATGTCCTATTGGTAAGAAGCCTCAGGGCAGACTCAGAATCTGAGAGATTGTGCATTTTCTTTCTTTTTCTCAGAAAGCCATCATTGGATGTTCATCTTAGCTGCTAACAAGCGGTTTCTGCATGTAGTTTGGCCTTGTTTGTTCATTAGCGCTATTTAAATGTATACTGATGTTCTATCAGTCTTCTTTTCAAAGTTTTCCAGGGTTTTGAATATTTTCAAAAATTTATTGCATTAAAAAAATCAGGCAGCACGCTGGATCACTGGTTAGCACTGATGACTCACAGCAACAAGATCCTGGGTTTGATCCTTGATTTGAACCCAGGGAATTCTGGGCAGAGTTTGCATGTTTTCATCATGCTTGCATGGGTTTTCTCCAGGTTTTCTGGCTTGCTCTCACAGACAAAAAACATGCACGTTAGGCTGCCTCCATGGCCCTTCCTTCCAAAAGAGATCTGTGATTGTAAAAGGATTTGCCTGGTTAAATAAAGGTAATAAT
>NW_013952623.1:487012-488261 GCF_001266775.1 Austrofundulus limnaeus
ACACACACACACACACACACACACACACACACACACACACACACACACACACACACACACACACACACAAACAAGTTGTTTTTATATTCCTGTGGGGACCGTAGATTGACTTCCATTCATTTTTTGGAAAATTTTTTCCTTACCCTGACCATTCACTCTAAAATTAACCTCACAGACTCTAAAACTAACATGAATTCAACTCTCACACCTTGGTCCTAAACCTAATTCCCCATCTGAAATTAGCATCTGTACCCATGGGGACCGGGCTTTGGTCCCCACAATGCACATTCGTTCCCCACAAGACTGTCTTTTCCTGGAAATTGGTTCCCATGATGTAGAAAAAATGTGCCCCCCGCCCCACCTCGTTGTATTTACATCTAAATGTAACTGTCTGAGTTCAAACTGTATTTATGCCTAACCCAGACTTTTTCCCTAAAACTAACCATTACTGGTCTATACCCAATCCTAACCTGAACCAAAACTTCATTCACACCATACCTCTGAACCTAACTAGTAAAGAACAGTAGAGCTGCAAACAAATGGAGGACCAGAAAATGTCCTCACTTCCCAAAAATGACCTCAATTTGTTGGTTAAAACCTTACTTTGTGGCAGAAACAAGTGCACACACACATACTGTACTCACACACAGAAATTACAATGTGTTGACTTGCAGATGTGACATTAAGGCCAAAATCTAAGAGAAATAACTCATAATATGTCAAAATGTTTCATGAGCGGACACTCACACACACATTATTAATTAATTGTTCAAACCTACTTTACCTTTACTGTGTACCTGCACTCTTTGGTTACCATGAAGCCCACAGCCTGTCAATCTGACAACTTAGGCACACAGAGTCGGGCACGCGGTAGCCCGCAGTGGGCAATGGTGTTCAAGTGACTGCGGGTGCCCACATCAAAATGCAGGTTGGAGGTTTGACATTCCTGGAGGCTGTGTCCGTCTAACCAGTTAGGCGGAGGACAGCCAATAACACACACACACACACACACACACACACACACATTGCTCTGGCTATCTGATGAGGCTAATGCTGATTCAAGTCAATAGTGACAAAAAAAAAAGATTTTAAATGTTCACCTATTACCTCGGTGTGTGAGTGTGTTCATGTTTCAGTGTGTTCAAAGTGTGGAGTTTAAAAGTGTGTGCTTTTCCTTGATGCTTGTCTCTGCTTGTGTGTGTGTGTGTGTGTGTGTGTGTGTGTGTGTGTGTGTGTGTGTGTGTGTGTG
>NW_013952623.1:488804-490776 GCF_001266775.1 Austrofundulus limnaeus
GTTGATAATCTTACTTGCCATCTTCACCAGACTTTGGATTTGAGTTTTTAATTTAACAGTGAGATTTCCAAACCAACCAAATCTAAGAATAGACTCGATGGTTGCCCTATTAAAGATCAGCATTATCGTTTTAGAAACACCACACAGTCGAAAGCATCTTAAGAAAATAGAGACGCTGGTGAATTTGTCACGTGTGTGCGCCACACATGAAAAGACTCAGCCTGTAACTGAAAATATGGATGGAGGACAACAGAGCTGCTTCATGGAAGAAGAACCTCAGCTTAGCCTGTTAGCTTTAGTGTTAGCCCCGATGCTATCACCATATATATGTATTAGCTCAGCGCTACACATTCTCCTCTCATCACTGATGTCCTCCAACCACATGACAGAGAGGGGAACACAAAAATGACTCAGTCTGCAACTGAAAATATGGATGGAGGACCTCAGTTTAGCTCGTTTGTTGCGTTAGCGCTAAGCTAATACATATAAGGCAATATAGCATCTGCGCTAGCGCAAACGCTAACAGGCTAAGCTGAGGTTCTTCTTCCATGAAGCAGCTCTGTTGTCCTCCATTAACCTTCAGGGTGGATACAATTCGCTCACACGAGGACCTATCCACGTCATCATTTACCCAGAATGCTTTGCGTGTAAATAAAATGGTTTCGTCCGTGTTAAAATATATTTTAAAAAGTTTACAAAACTAAACAACCTACAGTATTTTTACAGTCTTTATTTTACAGTTAAAATACAGTATTTGTTTATCAAATAAAGTCTAATGTTATAACAAATCAGGGATCCCTTGAAAGCTGCTGCCACTTGCTCATTGCAGTCATCATGGTGACGACACATCTATACTCATCACTCACTAACTGTGAAATTATTAAGAGGGAGACAGAAATGCAGACTAAAGAGTCAGCCTTAAACTGGTCAGATAATAAAACAATCTTGAACTGTGCATGGCAGAAGATACTGTTTGCCTGCAGTTTCTCTTTGAGTTTAAAATGTTAATGCAAAAAAGAACAATTCACAACCACATCAGCAAGATGGACTGTTTTATGTCTTGTGAATTATAACCCAGACATTGACCCTCAATTCAATTTAAAGGGTCATAAACTGTATGTACCAAATAGAGTTGTGGATGTAAACATTTTTAAACCATTCAAAAGTTTAAGTGTCACTCGTTCTTGTTGGAAATTGGACGTGTTTCTTCAGTTTTATTTGTAGTGTGCTCTGACGGGATCTTGTCATGGAGGAAAAAGGTGACTGGTTTTGGTAATTAGTCTTGCCGAAGATGCAGCATAAAAGTGAAACGAACTGCAGATTCCTAAACAAGGTCCTCACCACATTCACTAGCTGTTGGTTTCCATGAGTTTGGTCCAGTTGGTGCTGAGACAGCTCTAGTTTTGGTACCAAAGCCAGAGCTTTCAGCATTGCAAACTGGAAGAGCTGGTGCTAATCAAGCACTGGTCCTGATTTAACATTTAAACACATTTGGTGAGAGAAATCTGATAGGTGTCAATGTTTTTATGACATCTTTCCAATAAGTGTTGCAGTTTTTACATATGTTGTTTTATTCAGAACCTTAAACATGAACTTTTTCATTTATACCCAGTCCCCCTTCAAGTTGAAGAATAATATGCCTTCCATTTGTGCTTGAAGTCTATCATTTGATGTTTATGAGTGTTTAGTCAACCTTGCCAAATGGCCTCTGAAGTTTTTAATGTCGCTCATTCAATTAAAGTTCGAGGGAGAGATGAACCTGAGGGGGCAATAAGTCACTTATTGGTATTATCCTGCCCTGCTAATTACTGAAGCAATGAACTTTAATTAATATTTCAGCTCAGTGTGTGTATGTTAAAGCATGCAAATGTACATGTGCAAAGGTGTGTGTGTCTTTTTACACACTTGAGGTTTATTCTCTTTTATCTCAAGCAATCGCCCCTCAGTACACAGTCTCTCTCTCTCTCTCTCT
>NW_013952623.1:490786-497163 GCF_001266775.1 Austrofundulus limnaeus
CATCCATCCATCCATCCATCCATCCATCCATCCATCCATCCATCCATCCATCCATCCATCCATCCATCCATTTTCTGTACACGCTTCTTCCTTTTCAGGGTTGCGTGGGTCACTGGTGCCCATATCCAGCAGTCACAGTGCGAGGGGCGGGGTACACCCTGGACAGGTCGCAAGTCCATCACAGGGCCGCTTTTAGCTACCCTTTTGTTACTTAAGCTTCTAGCTACTGCTTTGCTTTTAACTTTCAGCTAGTATTCTGCTTCTTTTGACTTTAAACACTCAGCTTCAGCCTCTTCAGATGATTTCAGCAGTCAGGCATTATTCTGTATCTTCACTGAAAAAAAGCTATTTCTCTATATTTTTGTCCAGCTGTTCATGTTTTCAGTTATAATCCGACCAGCAATCAAACAAACAATTTTGTATAGTAGTGGACATTTACTAAAGCTTTAAATGATATTTTTTTTAAATCCATACATAACTTGGTGGTAGAAAACTATGGCCGCTCATAATCTTCTTAGAACAACGTCTCCAATCATTCACTGGGTTTCTGTAGAAACGCAGCTCTAATGGCAGCTTGTCTTTGCTGCAGGTACAAAGCGACGGAAATGGAGGGAAGAAGTTGACTTAACTTCCAGGAGAAATGAGAAGCTCCGTTTGTCGTGAAGAGAAACCCTAAATATACCTAGCTTAATCTTCTTAGGGGCTGTGTGGTTGGAGTTAGTCTTTGACCGGCTGATGGACAGCGCACACACACACACACACGCACACACACACACACACACACACACACACACACACACACACACACACACACACACACACACACACACACGCAGTGGATGCTGACATTTTAAAAAGTGTCTCGGTTCGAGTGAGAGATGTTGACACTGTGAACTGATGAAGGTGAGCTGTGCTGTTATCAGGAGCTGTGAAAACCAGCTCCGACAACAGAAACGACAGTTAATATGATGCATAATTAAAGAAAATATTCCATCATGTTACATCAATATTCAAACAAGTTTATATGACAAAAAATGATAATGTGATTCAGGAATATTTTTCTCTCAAAGAAATGTGTTAACTGTTGCTTCCTGAATGGTGTTCATCCTCTTCTTTTTAAATTTTAGTTGAAGTGTGTGTGACTGACCAACCAATTTAACTAAAGGCCCTGTCACACTACAACCCCTGGCAAAATGTATGGAATCACCAGTCTTGGATGAGCACTCATTCTGACATTTCATTCTGTAAAACAAACTCAGATCAAAAACATGATACCAGTGGTGGACAGCGCTAACTGAAAAGCTAGCTGCGGAAATTCTAAAGCTCTAATTAAAATATTTAGTTCCACAAGTTCTAAAACACACATGTCATTGGTACGGAGCCCACGAGAAGACATGGGGGATTTTTTTCTTTTGCGTTACCATGCCATACCTTCGCATTCCCTCGCAATACCTTCGCGTTCCCTCGTAATACTTTTGCGTTACCTCGCAATATTGTTTTGCGTTCCCACGCAAAAGTTTGATTTGTATATGGACTGAATTAAAACAAACTTTTATTTTGAAATATCCGGTTACCAAAACAGGATGTGTTGCCACAAGTTTGTGAAATTGACATTGATGTTGCGTGGCTGCACTGTGTTAAAATATCGGCATATGCAGGGTTGCACATAAAAGTTTTGGTCTGGTCTAATGGGAGAACCTAGGGTTGTTGCTTGGTGCTCACTCATATTTTCCTTCACTCATTTAACACATTTATGGTGTCAGGACATCTAACTTCCCCCTGTTCTGTTTTATGACTCCTATCAGCTGCAACGTCTCAGGACATCATGCCAAATCAGTCCAACAAGTTTTTATTTTATTCTTTTACTCTACATAAATTTTGTAAACTACCTAAGTGGCTGAGGGGCTGTGTGTCATATACACATCACAAACTGAACATTTCATGGTTAAATGTCTTTTAGACAACACATGTCCTTCAGACGGACAACTCCTGTAGTTGGACCTTCTGCATCTTCAGCCTTGGTTAAACCAGCTTTCCACACTCTCCAGTCCAAGCAGCAAATATCTGTCTTTTGCACAGAGCAAAATAACTTAAAACATTCAAATGTTTTATTTGTTAGACTGATTTCATTTTTAAAAGATGATTTTATTCAAAAATATTATATTATTTAGATGGTTTCAGCTCATGCAATTATTTATTCTTYGTATTTGATMGTTTAATAAATTACATTTATCCCAGAAAAGCTGTATCACAGTATGATCCTAAATATAAATAAGTTTAGCAAATCAAGAACCTTGTTTTTATATATAAAATTGTGAATGAAATTTGTGGATCTTTATGATAAATTAAAATAAGATTTAAAACTCATTCACCTAGAGAACATGGCAAGTTGTGTTTATTTTTTTAATATATATAATTTTTTGACTGGGTTGTTAAGCAGATAATCATATTTGATTTAATATGGGGCAAACAAATGTTCTGTTAGTTAATGTGGTTTAATTAGAAAAACTCAGTGAATCTCACAGACAGCCTCATACAGCAGTCTCTCAGGAGGAGAGTTTAGTCACTCACAGAGTTGGACAGATCTGTTCAATAACAACATTCTGAACATATATTTAATATAAAGTTAGGTTTTACAGACCAAAGTTTCTGGTAGTTCAGGAGCAAAGAGCAGGAGGAGAGGAGAAGTCAGGACTGATCGCTGCAGCAGCTCGAGTCGACTCGAGCCGGTCCGCTGCTTCAACCAGACTTGCTCTCACTGAAAGTCCCGCCCTGCTCTGCTCTGATTGGACAAAACGGCTCTGGACTTCGTCTGATTTGTTGAAGGCTGAGTCTCAGTTTTATCTTTGTATCAGGGTCCTGCTGTGGCGCACCGAACAACGATCCATTCACACCAGTGCCGCTGGATTCTTTTTTTTTTAAAGAAATCAGGTCACGTTTGTGACCAAACTAGTCGCACTCTAGAGCCCTGCTAGCTGTTGTTTTGACAGACAATCAGGTACAATCTTAGGTACGCAAGGGAGCTTTAGGACGTCCCATCTGGTGCGCTTTTTCCTTTTTTGATCGCGTAAGCGCACCTGCGTACCACTTATGTGCACCTCTGGGCATATGACATACTTCCATGCGTGGTTGTGTGATATATTCATTCTAAAGCTGAATTAAAGCAGTAGGCTAACTCGTTGATGGTAAACATGTGAGTTTGTTAATAAACCAGCAGGCACAACAGTGATAAATGACTTTTGCAAGGGAACGCAAAAGGTATTGCGAGGTAACGCAATACTTTTGCGTGGGAACGCAAAAAGAAAAAAAATCCCCAATGTCCCTTCGTGGGCTCAGTTCATAATTTAGCAGAAGCTAGATTAGATCCGTAACATTGGCTCAGTTCACCAGAATACATAATATCACAAGCCATTCTTGCACAATACTGCCAACTAGTGGCATGATTAATAGCTTTCTACCCATCACTTTTCGTTGCGGTTTGAGGAAGTGATTTATAGAAAGAGTAGCTGAAGCCATTGTATAATTGTGTATTTAATGGGTGCTACCTGTTGGGCTTTGCCTTTAGTTAGTGGTGCCCTTCAATTCTCTTTGTCCAGAGCTTTGCTTCGTCTGCAACTGCTGTGAGGCATCAGTAAAACAGCTGCCCTGATGTGTTTGGTAGCTTTTATTTGTGCAAAATGACTTTGATTCCCACATCTACTTTCTGTTTTTGTTTAACAACAAAATATCTATTTTGGTTTGTTATTTTATTATAATTTTTTTTGTTCTGGCCTTTTTTTCGTATCTTGAATTAGATGTTATCTTGTGCGTTTGAGGCTTTTTGAATAAATTGGGCATACTAAAGCACGATTATTATAATTTTTTTGCTGTTACAATATCATAAAAACATGTCACTATTCTCATATATTACTTTGCAAAAAATAAATAAACTAAAATTAATCTATCAAAAGTAAATCAGCGAAGAGTACTTTGGGAAAAAAATCTTCTAAAACAAGTTGTATGGTGGCCAGGCTCAGCCTTAGAGAGAAAGTGAGGAACTCTATCATCCAGGGGGGAGCCCAGAGCAGAGGGGGTGTTCCGGGCATGTCCCACTTGTAGGAGACCCCAGGAAAGACTTGGTGGAGGCAGCGGCAAAACTGAAAATTGTTTCATAGAGGTGGCCAGACTGACTATGGTCTCAAAGGGGCAGCCCAAAAACTGACAATTGCTTTTTTCCTACATGGCAATTTTCTGAGGATCTAACCATGTTTCTTAGCCAATCACTCATTTTACTTACACAGGCAGCGACTACCATAGAATTACATCCTGACCTATTTGAGCAGTGCAGTTGAAATGAATATTCTGAGTATAGAAATAGCTTTGTCAAACTTATGCTGGCAAACCAGTGATTGGGATAGCCAAAGATTTTTTTAATGGCTATGGCCAATGGCTGGCTCCATTCCTGACTGTAGAGATTATGTATTTTCTCTGAACTGGGAACGCCTTGGGGTCCCCCAGGATGAGCTGGAACGTGTCACTGGGGACAGGACTTTCAAAGTTTCTCTCCTGAACTTGTTGCCTCCATGGTCCAACCAATAAGCAGTAGAAAATGGAGAATAAAGGCCTTAATTTGTTTAAAACAACAAATAAAATTGTTTTTTTTTTTCAGATTTTTTTTAGATGAGACATTTTGAGGGTCAAGGACTTAAAAGTATTATGAGTGGAAATTGGTTTAGCATTAATCAGTTATCCTGACAGAAAAAAAAAACAGCTACTCCTCCACTTCGACCTGTTGTTCTGTTGTTCATTTAATAGTTTGATTTTTCTGTTCTGGTAAAATGACTGTTTATTTTTCTAAGATTTTTCTGACTCATTTTTCTTGACATTGTTTTTGGATGCAATGGCTCGCAGCCATGAAAAGCAGGGGATAATGCCTGTTTGTGTGGATGAGTCTTTGTGTTAAAAATATTTGATTTACTTCTGGAAGGATCCATTTGAAACTCTCAAAGTATTCATTTAAATTTACTTCTACAGCTGAAGGTTTGAGATAGGTTCTACAGCTAATGAAATTTAGCAAACACAAAACAGTTAAAACGTAATCACTTACAGATGTTAAGCTAAATTCTGCTGTGATAGTAACTGAAAACCATCCTCTTTATAAACACCAAGGGCCTGATCTACTAAAGCTTTGCATGTATAAAACACAAACAAACCTGATAGACTGGCAAAGTCGACCATGTGTACCAAGAATTGCATACGTCAAATGAGTAGATTAGTAGGTGCTATAATCCATTCAGCTTGTTTGCCTTCATGAATATGCAAAATATATGACGATAATCAAAATTTGCAAAACAGGAGGATATGCAGATGTAGTCATTAAGGATCCTCAATGTGATTTGCCAAACCTTAATTTTTTTAATCTATATTTTGCATGTTTTCAAGGCAGGTGCAAACTAACACTGAGTTACGAACATGTGTCTGCAGTTATTGAGTCAAGAAGGTAGCATTGATACAATGACAGACAGCAGAGAGAGGGAATGTTCTGAAAATGTGTCAAAGTATTTAGACTGTCAGAAAATAAAACTATTACATATCGTCTATCCAGCAGTGCCATTTTTGAGCTGCTGGAGGACCTAAGGGCTGATTTGGAGCCAGTCACAATTAAAAGCCCGGTCATATTACCTATAAAAAAAAACTCCTTACAACGCTGCATTTTCTTGTATCTGGATCATTTTCCTTCTCTACCAAGACCTCCAACTCCATAGCTTTTATTTCATTTTTCTTTATAAGCCACTCTCCTTTCCCAAACTCTCCATGGTGTCAGCCAGTAGCACACGCAAAATCTTTATTTCAACAGGGTGGTTTGCACCACTTTTGCACCTATAATCATTTGCGCAGCAATGTCAGTAAAACACCCACACCATGCCCTCTTAAAGAGGCAATATCATGTAAAATCAACTTTTTTGAATTTTATATCATGTTATAATGTCATACTCTCATAAAAAACATGCCCAAAGCCTTGCTCTGACTCATTCATGCATGTTTGAGAAATCCTGCAGTGTTTTTAGGAAGCCATGCTGAGGAGCAAAACGACAGGTGGGGACCAGAAACACCTTTTGGTATCAGAAACGCCCCTGGGACGTGTCTTTAAGCTGAGCTTCCTCATCACGGAGCACAGCTCCCCACCCCAACCCCAGACACACTACCCATGACTCCTGCAGGCTCTTGGCAGTAACAAAGCAAAGTGAAAGTGAAATTTAAATTGTCTGCTGCTGCTAACACTACTTTTCACTCAGTGAAGCTCTTTTCAGATTCAAAATACCTTTGAGGAAATGTATTTTCAGATGCCAAGTAAACTGCATCACAGTGCATGTGCGACCCCCCCCCCCCCCCCCCCC
>NW_013952623.1:498347-501685 GCF_001266775.1 Austrofundulus limnaeus
ACTGACTGCTCGTAAAATATACGACAGGTCTGGACCACTCGTGAATTTTGTTCGTATCTGAAAAAAATCGTAGAATACGAAAACATTGGTGAATGTCACAAATTCTCCTAAATCACTCGTACGCACAACTTAAGAACAAACTTGTGCGTAAGAACGGTTCTTGCATGAGGCCCAATGTGTTTAAAGATTGAATGTGATCTTAGTTCTAACAATGGCATGCAAGACAGCAGGTGATAAGTGTCCCTTCAACTAAGGTTAGTTTTATTTATGCAGGTGAATGACATGAGTAGAACCATAAACTCCATTCCAAGTCTGGTAGATGCAGCGGGGCGCAGTGGCACAAGATCAGTGGCTGTACAAAGACAAAGAAACATGTCAGCTATCTTTAATGTCTGTCTTTAATTCCAGTCAGTTCCAGATGTCACCAGTTGTTCTTGCCAGCAAAACACACACAGAGAGCGCTCCACTCAGTCACCTTGCCACAGGCGCTGTCCTCCTACTTCAAGCCGGCGCTGTTTGTGAGTGTGTGGAGTCGCTTCAATCAATGATTAATTATGCGTGTGTGTGTAAGCATAAAAACAAATGTGCATCCCTCTACACTCCCCTGGTGAGTTACCTACATTAAAGTAAATTAATTCAGTCAGAAACAAGTGTGACACACACACACAGAACAAGAGGCTTAAAGCGTCTTACACAGCTACATTTTTTAATAAGTAGAGGCCTCTTGTGCAATTTAAATCTAACCTGCGTGGAAATGATCATCGATCAAACCCTTGGATTTTTTTTAAGTCGAGGTTTTGAAAACAGACCCGTATCCTCACGGATGCAGCTGCAGTCCAGTCCTACACCTGCCTCTGATCTTTGACACAGGAAGTCAAAGTTGTTTTTCCTCATGTCTGACCTGACCAGGAGGGTGTTGTAGGTGAGCACTCAGAACTTCCTTAATCTGTATATTCGAAATGTTTGACACAAAAGATTATGTTTTAGTAAATTGCAGCTTTTACATTTAATTTAATATCCAATATGCTGTTCAAGGGTGTAATTTTCTACATTTTTAGACCTTAATCACTATGAATGGAAAGCTTAGCACAGTTCTCCTCGTTATATCCTGAACTTTATCTGAACTGTACACAGAGCAGAACAATACTCTATAAAACACTGCCCCGTCTTACCCAAGGGTGCCACCAACCTTTCTGCAGGTTTTAAGACAATTATGTTTCCTCTCCCAAAATCACAGGGCTTAACTTTATAACTTACACATGTAGATTTGTGCACTTTGATTCAAATGCATAATCAAGGTGTGGTGTGCATCCTTCTGTTAAACAGCAGGAAGAGTAAATCCATCAACTCCTATTATACAGATGTTCTGTGAGGAAATCGGTAAGTCCATGTGTCCAACAACCATCTTATACAGAATACTGCACCAACAGTTTGATTTATTGTTTTTTACTTTGTTTTACTGCTTAAAAGTTTAAAAGATTTTTGACAATGGGCCAAAGACACTTTGACTTTTTTAAACAAAACCCCACTGGCAGCTCACCAGGAGTTTCCTGTGTCATTAGGCATTGACGTACAAGATGCTCAAATAAAACATGGAAAAAAGGCACACCTTGTCAGCTGTGTCCTATTTTCTTCTTTTATTTTCCAGCATGGAGGGAGAACAAAATAAGAGGCAGCAGCTTCAAATCTTTGTCTGAAACATTAAATGAAAAAAAAAAAAAAAGAGTGGATTTAAAGGAGGTCAAACAATTCAGAAAATTTGTTTGTGAATTTAAAAACAAATTGTTTACAACTAAAAGTCAAGATTATACCTCCAGATGGGTTCATTTCTTCTCAAGTCTTTTCTTTTCTTTCATTTTCTTTTCTTTTCTTTTCTTTTCTTTTCTTGGTTAAAAATCCCCAATTTATTATATACTGTACCATTATACTATAAATCCATAATGCGTGGATCTTTTTTTATTTTCTTTACCAACTTGTGTTTTTATTGAACAGTTTTGTGTCTGCATGGATTTTAAGGCTTCTGTGTATTTTTTTTTTACCAGAATGTAACTGCAGCCTTGGCAGGGCCCTCTTCCTCATCTCCAGATTGCTTCACACTAGTTGTCTCTTGTTATAGATTATGATTTGTGTCATCCACTTCTGACACTTCCTTCTCTGTTTCCTCTTTGTGTCCGGTTCCAGGCCTCCCTCCTCCTCATCAACATCATGGTAGAAGAGTTCTGATTCTGTCCATGTTTTCCTTGCGTTTCTGGAACATGTGTAACGTGATCACTTGGGATTATGTGCAAAACATGTTGAATTGGCAACGCTTTTTTCAAATGGGGGATTCATGGAAAAAGTTAACTTACCGTTAAACACATTGTGCTCATGAGCATCTTTAACTATGTACGTATGTGAAATTTGCAGATTGTCCCTAAATATTTACAGTTTTCCACCAGTTTGCATGCATATCAAGAGAAAACCTAAAAAAAAAATGAACAAATACAGCTTTAAATTTATTTTACGTCTCAGAGCTGGCCTCTGAGAAAATGACAGATTTGCTCTGTCCGTTCTCCTACTAGACCAGTGGTTCCCAAACTTTTCAGCTTTTGACCCACAAAATAACAGCAGCAGAGACCTGTGCCCCCAGCTATTTTTATATGGTAAACATTTGTATCAGGTCAACTAAACATGGGCATAGTAACAATATTTTTTATACTACATTTATCCATTTTAAATTCACTAACCTCACTCCTTTGTAACAACTAAGGCAAAAATGTAATTAATTCAGAAAATCTTTTCAGGGCCCCACCTATGTTTCGGGACCCCACTTTGGGTCCCGAACCCAACTTTGGGAAACGCTGTACTAGACTGTACCTACTCCCCTGCTGAGGCTGCCAACCCCCACCCTAACACCACCCCCACCCTGCACTGCCACAGATTGTCACAAACACAGTTATTCCCACCACATTCCTTTGTCAATCCTCTTCATTGTATCGTGTGAGAGTACCGTGGATTTCTAATTAAATGTACAGATTTCTGAAACATCTAAACCAGGTTGACACGTATTTGACTCTTTGATGTGATTTCAATGAATCACAAGAAAAGGATGGTTTGCATGGGGAAAATATTTTATGGTTGGATGTCCAATCGTTTGACCAACACTACAAGTACGCTCAAGTCAAAAGTAACTTGATAAATTTTGATTTTATCTGTTCAAATGCTTTGTGTAAACTAAGTCTTGGGATTTCATCTGAATTTGATCATAGGAATAAGTTTTATTCAGAACGAAAACTTCCAAACTGCCAAGATTGATCGATCAAAAATATGGCTATTATGATTTAAAGTCTCAGTAAAAC
>NW_013952623.1:502155-507246 GCF_001266775.1 Austrofundulus limnaeus
TTTCAACCCCTTGCTAAAGGCCCTGTCACGCTAGACAACTTGTGCCAACTTATTGTCTAAATTGCTAATAAGTTATGTATTTGATCAGTTCATTAGAATTACATTGTGTGCACACCAAAAAGAAGCTTCCTGTTGATTTTTTCAATTCCATCTTCAACGTAGATGACTTTAAAATGTTCAGAAGTTGACATAAGTTGTCTAGTGACAAGTGACAGGGCCTTAAAATGCACCCTATAATTTAATGTTCATCGCTGCATCTGCAGCTGGCCCCAGGTGTTTAGAAGAGCTTCACACATTATGTTTTTCTTTATAAATTGTCCATTGTTATTAAAAAAGTAAAAATTCATTCAAAGAACACTTGATTAATTTTTAAGTGCTTCTAGTTCCAAAAAATATTTGTATTTTTCTAAATATTTTTATTCTTCTGCTCATTATGTGTCGGGTTTGCTCAATGTCGAGGAGACGAGTCATGAAGTTCGCCTCTCTTTAGTGTCTGCGGGGCTTTTTGTACTGCTTCTCAAAAGAGGAGAATCGTTCTGGCTGCTGCTAAAACTCAGCAGGTCAAAATGAATAACCCTTGAGCTTCACAGTCACCTTGTATCTTTGTGCGGTTGGCCTTTCTGTGTGATGTCTGTCCTAATTGCTGTGTGTGTTGTACAGATAGATTAAAAAAAAACTGGTTCTCTTTATCCCATTTCCTGTGGAAACCCCTTTCTATGTAGAGGTGTTTTTGGAAATGCTGGTCTTAAAAGGTGAAGCTAACGTGACTTTATATTGTTTTTTCGCTTTGCCACTCTGCTCTGAATGCTCAGGAAAAAGTAGTAGGATTTAAAAATGTAAAAATAAACATTCTGGATTGTACTTCAAATTAAAATAAATGTCAACATTGAGGTCAATTGAGTAAGATAAAAAAATTCAGTTGGTCCTGAGAACTTTGAGGCAGAATAAGTGAAGAATGTAAAGTTGTTGGTCTGTCTCAGTGGGTGTTCTTGTCCAAAGGGATTGTTTGAAAATTCTCAGAAAGAATGTTTGGAATTTTATGAGACATTGAACAAAGCAATATAAGCAAGAAGGTGAAGATAAGTTTTTAATGCCACACTTTATACAATTGTTTTGAGACATTTTATTGAAAATGAATCCTGTGGTTACATAGCATGTCTGTATCAAGAGTGAAATTCTAATGTTTGAACTTGAAGTTTACTTGACTTTATAGAAGACGACCAAGGCGGAATATCATTTGGACAGACCAGACAAAACTGTAGACCCGTCAGCTCTACTTTCAGACCCAGAAAGGAAACGTAGAAAGAAAGAAAAAACAATACTATGTCTTCAGTGAAACATGGAGGAGGCTTGGTTCTGTTTTGGAGCTGGTTTGCTGAATTTGGCATGGGCTGTCTTAAAACTATGCAATGAAATCTCAAGACTATCAAGGCCTTCTGGGGCAAAGTGCTGCCCAGCTTGATCTCAGTTGCAGGTCATGGGTCACCCAAAGATGCAGCAATCTAAAATACTGCTAAATCATCCAAGCATGGCTCAGAACTCAACACTGAACTACTATGAAGTGACTTTCTAAGCCCTCATCTAAATCTTACTGAAAATTTGTAGAAGAAGCAGCTTAAACATGCAGTCAGGAGAAGGACTGCTGTAAAAAGTTCCACTGATCCACAACCACACCACTCACAAGAGAAGCTGAAACAATTACATGACGATTCAGAAATACAGTGGGTAAAATAAGTATTGAACAAGTGACCATTTTTCTCAGTAAATATATTACTAGAGGTGCTAATGACATGAAATTTTCACCAGATGTCGGTAACAACCCAAGTGATCCATACATACAAAGAAATCAAACCATAAATGTCCAGAAATGAAGTTATTTGTAATAATGTGGAATGGCACAGGGAAAAAGTATTGAACACACTTACTGAAATTTATCTAATACTTTGTACAAAAGCCTTTGTTGTCAATGACAGCTTCAAGACGCCTCCTGTATGGAGAAACTAGTGGCATGCATTGCTCAGGTGTGATTTTGGCCCATTCTTCCACACAAACAGTCTTCAAATCTTGAAGGTTTCGTGGACCTCTTCTATGAACTCTGATCTTTAGTTCTTTCCATAGATTTTCTGTTGGATTCAGGTCAGGTGATTGGCTGGGCCATTCCAGCAGCTTTAGTTTCTTTCTCTGAAACCAACTGAGAGTTTCCTTGACTTTGTGTTTGGGCTCATTGTCTTGCTGAAATGTCCAGCCACGTTTTATCTTCATCATCCTGGTAGATGGAAGCAGATTTTTATCAAGAATGTCTCTGTACATTTTTCCATTCATCCTTCCTTCAATTATTTGAAGTTTGCCAGTACCATATGCTGAAAAACAGCCCCACACCATGATGTTCCCACCTCCAAACTTCACTGTTGGTATGGTGTTTTTGGCCTGATGTGCAGTGCCATTTGACCTCCAAACATGATGTGTATTCTGGCATCCAAACAGTTCAATGTTGGTCTCATCTGACCAGACTATATTCTCCCAGTATTACACAGGCTTGTTTAAATGTTGTGCAGCAAACTTTAAAGGAGCTTCAACATGCTGTTTCTTCAGCAGTGGAGTCTTGCGTGGTGAGCGTGCATACAGGCCATGGTGGTTCAGTGCATTACTTATTGTTTTCTTTGAAACAAACGTACCTGCTAATTCCAGGTCTTTCTGAAGCTCTCCACAAGTGGTCCTTGGCTCTTGGACAACTCTTCTGATAATTCTTTTCACTCCTCTGTCAGAAATCTTGTGAGGAGCACCTGGTCGTGGTCGGTTTATGGTGAAATAATGTTCTTTCCACTTCTGAATTATGGCCCCAACAGTGCTCACTGGAACCTTCAGAAGTTTAGACATTCTTCTGTAACCGATGCCATCATTATGCTTTGCAACAATAAGGTTGTGAAGGTCTTGAGAGAGCTCTTTACTTTTACCCATCATCAGATGGTTCTTGTGTGATACCTGGCCATCATTTGGGACTGAACCAGCTGATATTAACTTGCACTGACAAGGGGCAGGCTTGTTTTCTAATTACTGAGAGAGTTCAGCTGGTGTCTTGGCTTTCCATGCCTTTTTACACCTCCCTTTCTTCATGTGTTCAATACTTTTTCCCTGTGCCATTCCACATTATTACAAATAACCATTTCTGGACATTTATGGTTTGATTTCTTTGTATGTATGGATCACTTGGGTTGTTACCGACATCTGGTGAAAATTTCATGTCATTAGCACCTCTAGTAACATATTTACTGAGAAAAATGGTGACGTGTTCAATACTTATTTTTCCCGCTGTAAAGCCTACTTAAAGATGCATGACATCCACGTCAATGATCAATTGGCTATTTGTAATTTGCGTTTAAAATAAACGTATTAGAAAAACTTGTTTTTGATCATTTTTAGAATAGGATTGACAGAATGTACAAGTGATAGTCAACAAGTGCGGATGTCTGTCTGGCCATCTTGGATTCTAATAAAATTATTGCACAAAAAAACTAACCACTAAATAAACCTCAATTGAGTGAATCAAGAGAGAGCACTCTGGTGGCTGATATGCAGTTTCATCATAAAACAATTTAATTTAAGAGAAAATGACTTTTGAATAGTTAAGGGCACCATTCATTTAGTCAAGGCCAATTTCATAATTATGTTTTAATTATCCTGTTAAACCAAAATTTGAAAGCAATGGATGATTTTTATGATTTCATTTTTATGATTTTTTTGTTTTGTTTTTGTTGGTTTCAAGTTTATTTTGGTGACCATTATTTTTCTTTAATTACTGAATTAGAGTAAACAAAATTATATATTTGTCAGATTTTGCAATGCAAATTGTCTGATAAAATCAAGTTGATTAGACGTGCATATTGTGTAATATTTTGTGTGTCTTTTTAAGATAATTTTATGAAACTTCTATAAACACACAAGTGCAGATTTTAGATGAGCAAATGTGTTTTTATTTTTTTTTAGAAAAAGAGATTATTGTGTCTTTGGTGTAGCAGCAGTTCTGACTGATGGAGCAGAAAATCGTATCGCTTTTATCCTGCTTGTCTGATCAGTAGGGTGGCAACTGAGACTCCTGGAAGGTCTCCAAAACAAACCAACTCACACTAAGTGTCCACTAGGATGACTCGCTAATGTGCAACGAAGAAGAAAAGGCACATCTGCACATGAGCTGCTGCGACCGAGACGGAAAGAAAGAATAATGAGTACGTGTGGCATGCATCAGCTGCTGGAGATGAACCGAAAACATTTTTATTCTGCATCAAATGTCAGCTCGAGAAAAAAGAGCAGTCTTTAAAAGTCTGCACTGTGCATTTCTTAAAGGGAACTCTAATTGTAACATTAGACATTTGATAAACATTTACTTCAAGTGTATTTACAACTGTAAAAATACTGAACATGATTCAAGATGACGGACAGTGAGCGTCTGTGGTTTGGTGTGTCATCTTGTTGAGTAGAAAATATTCTTCATTTTGATGATTTATCTTGTTTTAAATTTGGCAGGCTGACAGGCGGACTGTCGGCTGCAGCAAAATCAGGAGGAAATGAGGACTGGAGAACTTATTTCTATCAACAGAATGGGTTCGGTTAGATGATGGTTATTTGATGTTATTTATTGTTTTACCACATGTTGAATAAATTTGAAACTGAATTTTTAAAAAAAATCTGTAAAATATGAAAAAATCTTTGAGATTGCTCTAAATGCCTGCAAAATGATGAAAAATCCATGTAAATTACAAACAATTCATACAACTTGACATGTACAGTATGCAATTATAGCAACTTTTGTCTGTTTGACAACTATATGTGAAGAACCAATTGTTTTGCAGTTACTGTCTTCAGTGTGCAGCGAATGCTGACGTGAGCCCCTCCCACTTCCCATGACTGACAGGTGGTCGGTCTCAACAGGAGCCTCGTGCAGAAAGCCTGCTGACAGTCAGAGCAGAGAGGAGACCCACACCATTCTGTGTCCACGTTTCAAATGTGGACACAGAATGGTGTCCTTGCATGTGCAAAGCTGCCACTGATCTTGCCCTGGATTACAAAGCAGAATGTGTATATATATATATATAT
>NW_013952623.1:508017-511228 GCF_001266775.1 Austrofundulus limnaeus
ATATATAATAGTGTTATTGCTAATTTATTAAGCATCTTGATTGTTTCAACCTATACAGTGTGCTGAACACAAACTTATACAGAATATAATCTTGTCACACATTATAGCTTTTTAACCTCAACTCTTTGTTTTATTCTCAAGTGGCCCGTATCATCATTCCCAAAATGCTTAGCGTCATAATAAACGTATACATTTTTTAAAGTAATTAGATGTTTTAGAACTTTTTAGTACAACAGAGAAATAACATGTTAAGGCCAACATGCGCAAGTAGTCAAAGATCTCTTTAATGATAGTGATTGTAGTCCTCAGAGTTAAGTCATCCTAAATCAGGAAACTTTAAGACCAATTTATTGTTTTCATGCATGCATGTACAAAGAACATGCAGATTTCATTAAACCCTGTATCCTGCTTTGAACACTGAACAACTTTAGACAATAACTGCAGAGATTTACAGGGAAAAAGACTGAAGACAGAGCCCAAAACAAATCAGCAAAAACATAATGTGAGATTATACATGCACCACTTTGGAAGCATTGGGCAAAAAAAAAAAAAAAGGCAGAAGATTATAAAGAGCAGATTTAGAAGATTGAAGGGGAAGATGTGAGGAAAGAGAAAGAGGGGATAATAAAGAAAGACATCTGTAGCCGTTGTAAGGACATGGATTTGCTGTCTTAATACAGTTACAACACTCTCAAGGGGGACTGAAGGATTAGATATGGTCATTTCATCAGATGGGGGAGTTGACGAGCAGCGGATTAGGAAAAGTCTGTAAGAGACAAGTGGGGGGAAATGAAAAGAAACTGAGATGGGCAAGGAATTGATGGAAACAAATCATTTGAGCTCTTGGTTTTTATGAAATTGGACTAAGTCTACACAATCATGGACTCTTTATAAATTGATTTTTGATTTACAGATAACAAAATGCACAATCCTGAAATGACCTGGAAGCTTGAGAGGACCTGAATGGCTTCAGGAGTTGTAAAACAGGGGGCAATGCTCTTCCTTCACACTACATTACCTGCCACTCTCAAATGATTGCACAAACATGGATTATATGGAGATTCAGTGGTAATGTAACAGAAAAAAAAACATTTCTTTATTGATTTTTACACATTCAACTTTAGGAAATACAAGAAAGTTCAGTTGAAACATTGGCTACATTCACACTGCAGGTCTTAATGCTCAGTTCTGATTTTTTGAAAAATTTGAAAAAAATCGGATTTGTCTCGTTCAGACTGTCATAAAAAGATCAGATATGAGTCAGATGGGTCAAAAAAATCGGATTTGGGTCGGATTTGCCTGCAGTGTGAACGCAGCCATTGGCTGGAGGGTCGAGGTCTTTGACCAACTTGGAAATTGAGTGGAATAGCAATCTATATTCAGGCTATTTTTAGAACACAAGTCTGTGTGCAAACAAACTCTGGTACTGTTAGGATCTGTGTTCTCACTTTCTTATTACACCTGTCTCCATTCAGTAATCACCCAGCTGTTTCCTCTGTCCACTCAACCCTGCTGCATTTAACTAGACTCTTGTCACCACTTCCTCGTCCATTCATTGTTTGGTTTTACCCTATTCTCCCTGAGTTGCCCATTAGTGTTTTTGCAGCCTCGTCGGCTTATTCTTTATTAAAAGCCTTTCCTTGAGTCAGCCTGTATTCTTGAGTCCAACCTCACCTTAGAGCTTACAGCAGGCAGTTTTTCTCTCAAGGATTTTACCTCTGAAGAAGCGTCTCAAATCCAGAGGATAACCTGTGCCTTCACTGAGACGGCCGACCCTTTGGTGAATTTATGGGCCAAGATGGTTGCTACTAATGATTTTGTGGGCTTGTTTTCCTGACACCCGTAAATCATCCAACATCCTGGGATGTCTGAGCTTTTTGTGGCAGCCTTAAAAGATTCCGGGCCTGTTGCAGCTTCACCTGAGTTCTCTTCACCTGCTGTAGCCTCACCTGCCTCTTTACCTGATCCACCCACAGCATCCTTATCTGACTCATCTTCTACATTCTTTTCATCTACCCCAGAGTTGCCAGTCCTGCCTGCCCCTGAGTCTCCAGTCCTGCCACGCCCCACATGTCCAGTCCTGCCTGCTTCAGTGTCACATGTCACGGTCCACTTCGGCCAAGCTAAGTTCTGCTCCATGCCTCTTTTGGTTCTGCCCTGCTGAACACATACATGTGAGCGGGACCTGGCCGGTATATCCTGCGATTTATGAATGACCCTAGGGGGCTTAAAGCCGGATTGGTCTGTGCGGCGATTTCACGGACCTGTCTTGTAAAAGAGACTGGTGACTCAGGATACAGCTATCATTCTCACATGGATAAGCGAGCAATGGGACAAGCTCAATTTGACCGGAAAAAAAGTGCAACCATGGACTTCATGTCTGCTCCAAACATTTTATTTGACCTACACCTTCTGTCTTTAAATAGATGCACTAAACTTTTAATGTTTTAATGTATTGGTAGCTCTACGTGTAGCATCCATGCTAGCCTCAAATACAGTGTTCATCTGCTTATCAGTCACAGATACAATAAATTACTACTTACACAAATTTTAAAACTCACAGTTAAGTTTCTTTAAATGAGGCAGAAGCAGAGACTTGTACTAAAAATACAGCTGCACTTGGAGCTGACATGCGGAATTTTATTGTACATCTTAGACATTCACTCGTAACATTTTCATGAAATTCACATATAGGAACTTATGGTGGGCACTCATGGCTATAGGTGGCCGGATGGCACCATTCTTGCCTCCTGTACCTGTGCCCACCCCCCAAGGTTTGCATATAGACACTTAAGGTTTTGGGTTAGAGTAGTGGTGGAGGGGAAACTGGCACCACGCCGGCCTCTGCCTCTTCTTCTTTCCTTTTTTTAATTGCTCTATAGAACAACACGCACCAACAGTACATCTGTGGGTGGGGGTGTGGGTGTCAAGGTCTTTATTCCCATCCCGTTCCCCAACTGCCATTTGAGGAGGGGGTCCTGAAGAAGGGCGGGCCACTGGGTGCAGTCCTGGGCTGTGGGTGGGCTTGGGGCTTGGACGGTTGTCGTGGGTGGGCTGGCTCTCCATCCTCCCTGGTGCTGCTTGGTCTCCTGAGGTGTGGCTCTTGGTTCCTGTGGGTGGCCCTCTGGCCGGGGTGGCTGCCGGGTTCCGGGGTGTGGATGGCTGGGGAGGGTGTGTGTGTGTGTGTGTGTGTGTGTGTGTGTGTGTGTGT
>NW_013952623.1:513779-516061 GCF_001266775.1 Austrofundulus limnaeus
ATAGAATAGAATAGAATAGAATAGAATAGAATAGAATAGAAACAGCCTTTATTGTCCAGCGGCGGGAAAATTCAGGTGTAATAGCAGCCGCAGATACATACATCAATGCACAGAAACAGTATGCTATGTGTCATTATCAGCTGTAGCAATAATAATAGAATTAAAATAATAAAACAAACAAAAGAGAATATAATAAAATTTACTGTACCAGACAATGAAGAGGAAATAAGATAAGATACGGTGCAAATTACAAGAAAAACAGTCACGACAGACTCATGATCTGAGTGGGTGTGCAGATTGAGACGAACTCAGTCATTAAGTTAGTGTTCCAGTACAGGAAAAAAGATGTGCAATTGCCACAGAGTATTATTTATGTAATGATAGAGGTAGAGTTGTTTGATGTGCAAACACAAACATGGACGCTTATCGCAATTGTTGGGAGCAGTGATGGTTGTCTAGTCTAACTGCTGATGGGAGGAGTGATCTGCAGTAACGCTCCTTTGTGCATTTAGGATGCAGCAGTCTGTCACTGAAGGAGCTCTGCAGTTCAGCCACAGTTCCATGCACTAGGTGGGAGACATTCTCTGTCATTGATGTTATTTTTGCCAGAGTCCTTCTGTCTCCCACCACCTGCACTGGGTCGAGGGGGCATCCCAGCACAGAGCTGGCACAGAGCACAGAGAAAACCAGTTTCTTTACAACTTTCCTACTCTGAGGAGTAAATAAATTGGAAGAAAAGTTTTTGAAAAACATCCATAAGATTGCCCTATTCACCTATACATACATAATGGGGGTGTGGGGGGGTTCAAGGGTATAGCTGAGACTCAATCTCAAAATGCACTCTGAGCATGACATCTCGCGATGTTGCGTGTGATCACACAACACAACCCAACTCTGTTTTTTTCTCAATCAAAAATATCTTAGATGGTGAGCAATATGAATTGCTTAGTGTTCCTTAAATCTTTTAAATTGTGACATAACATGAGCATTAAAGTACTCAAATGAAACCTAAGAGGTGCTGTCTAACGTATGTTAAACAAGACAGAAAAATAAAACCAACAGCAAGCTGTAAAGATGATGTAGAACAAGCAAAGAAAAACTGTGAGAGTAAGACTCAGCACGCTCAGACATATGGCTGTCTCCTTCTTGATTACACTTCAGCTGGTTGGAAGATTACCAGCTCTGTGTGTGTGATGTGTGATGTATTTGTGTACTCCTGCATATGCTTGAGTGTGTGTTCGAAACACACTGAAACACTGAATCCTGCAAAAGATTACTCGATACTGTAACTTCTGCGTATTTTAAGATTACAGTGCTCTCCGTGCAAGTGCGTGTTTGTATCTCTGGAAAAAAATCAAAGAGTTAATGCCAGATTACAATACAACACTTATGCATATGATGAAAGTGTGTGTTTGTGTGCCCGGCTTTAGCCATCCTCAGTGGATTACTGGCATAATGAGTGCAGCTTGTGCGAAAGTGTTTCTTAACCCCAAGATTACTCCAAGTGATCCTGGTATACAGAAGTGAGAAGATGGGAAGTGGGATCACATCACTTCTTTTTTTGATCCAATACATTTAAACAACTTCTGCACTCTAACCGTTTGTATAACAGTATGTCAATTTGATTTTTATTTATTTACAAATATGTTCCATAGAAATGCACTAGGATTTCGTTGATAATTTTTTAAAAACTTGAGCATATTTGCTCTATTTGTGTCATATGCCACTTTTTTATTGACTCCTATTAGTTACCTTTTAGCTACCATTTTGCAACATTTAACATTTAACTAGCATTTTGCTACTTAAAAATTAAATGTACTGTTTTCCTATCCTTAACTAGGCCTTTGCTACTTGTATATGTACTTATTTAATTATGCAAAATAGACATCTATTTATATAGACATAAAAATATGTACACTTGCATAAATGCACACACTAAAGAAGGCTAAAAGCATGACTTTAATTAAAAAGTAATTAAAAATATTATAAACAGTCCATAATTCATAACAGTTACAACAAACAACAATACGTCTAATATTGGTGTAATTCTTTCAGGTGTTAGCTGCTGTTTTGCTACATTTAGCTTTTTGCTAGTGTTCTGCTATTTTTACTTTTAATTGCTTTGTTTCAGCTTAAGCAAATTTCAGCAAAGTCACTCAGCATTCACACTTGATTTTTGCAGAAAATATCATTGCTCTTGTACAGGATTGTATTGTTGGAATCTTAACTTTGTTTCTGTGTGTGTGTGTGTGTGTGTGTGTGTGTGTGTGTGTGTGTGTGTG